>NC_041386.1:130266003-130273838 GCF_002162155.2 Triticum dicoccoides | reverse complement strand
ACGCCCGCCGCCGCCGCCTGCATCCAGGGCCGCGCCGCCTGCCGGCTCCCCGCCGTCGCCAACGAGGTTCGCCGGCGCCCCGCGTCCTCGCCGCTCGGTCCGACGCCGCTGCGTTTGCTCGCCGCCGCCCTTTGAGTGCCGCTGCCGCCGGCCGGGTCGCCGCCCTCGCCGGTCCCGCACACCGCGCCTCATGCCTCGCCGCCTCCGGCGACCGGAGCTCGCCGGAGTCGTCGCTCGCCTCGCTGGAGTTCTTTTCCCCACCGGATCCGGACGGGTGGGATGAGATCCACCCGTCCCATAAACCAAACGGTATCCCGCGTCCCCGGATCTCCTCATCCCGCTTCGCCTCGTCCCCGCGTTGACTTTCTCCGGAGGTATAAATTTCACTGTCCCCGAAATTCCTAGATTCATATGGCCATGTTCAATGTGCTGTAACTTTGCATCCGTAGCTTCGATTCATGCATATAGCATATCAAAATGTCCGTTTCAGAGAGTACATCATTTCATCTCATTGCATCATTTACATTTGAGTTCATCTTGATGACCGAAATGCTATTGGAAGAGTGCTATTTGAGATAATTGTCAGATCTGCTGCTCCATTTAGATATTTGTCATTTTTGCCATGATTAATGTGTGCATGATATGTCCCTGAGCTCTACATGAGTTTTGTTATATGTTTTGCCATCTATTCAGAGATGCAACCCATGTATTTTTGTGATGTGTGTGGTGACTAGCTCAAGCTTGCAAAGTGGAGCATTTGTTAATGCTGATTTCAGGGACTTAGCAATTCCACCAAGTCCTTGATCTGTTTATCTCAATATGACATATGTTCATGTTGTTTCCTAGTGATCCGTGCCTCTTTTGAGGATGATCAGTAAGGATGTTTTGTTAATCTTGTAGTGATCTATCCATCCATGTCTTTGTTTGCAATTATGGAGCACCCTAGCTTGAGTCAATCGAGCTCTACTTTTATCATTTCATGAATCTGGGCAGATTGTCTACTCGTTAGCAATTTTGCCGAGGATATTGTAGTTGATCCGTGCATGCTATGTTATTGTTCTTGCCATTTCTAGCTTGTATTTTGTGTATTCTTGATGGGTGTATGTTTAGATTGTCATGACTTGCTCTGTAGTGAGTGCATCGAGCTCATAAACATGCCTACTTGATATCTGTTTCAGCATGCTCCAGTTTTCCCTGAGTCTGAGAACTGATTATGTTTTTGCCATGTTCACATGCTTGCAAATGTATTTTCTGATCCCTTTTGGCTCAAGGTCACTAAGGGACTTTTTTAAGCTCTTTGAGTAGCTCCAGGCCATGCTTTACTTTGCCATGTTAAGTTCCTGTAGCATATAGTTTGCTTGCTCCAAAGTGTGCTACCTGATCTGAAATTCCAGGCCTGAGATCTGTTTGCCGTTTGCATTTTTGCCACGCTTGTTAGAACCTCTTAATGGATGAATTGGCCATATTTCAGTGTTCATCTTTTGTTAAGCATCATGAATGGATCTCTGCCATGTATTTTGTTGCCATGTTTGAGTGCCGTAGCATGCTCATCTTGTTGCATTTAGATGGCTACTTGCTGCATATCGCAGACCGGTGCCATATTTGAATTGCTTGTCATTTCCAAACCGTAACTCCGATTCCGGTGATCTTTATATCGTTTTCAAGCGATTTTATCTCACCTTTCCAGTGGCACACTTGGATTTCCAAGTTGAGGCCAGGTTCATGCATTCCTTGTCAAATCATGCATATGCATCACATACCGCATCCCGCATTTCATATCATGTTCATGTGTGGTTTGTTTACTATGTTGTGTGCTTCTTTCCGGTGTTTGCTCCTTCGGGTTGGTACGGGTAACGTTGCATTTGTGAGGACCCGTTCGTCTACGTCCGTTTGTCTTCTTCTTGGACCCGTTCTTCTTCCTTGCGGGATTTCAGGCAAGATGACCATACCCTCGAAATTACTAATATCTTTGCTATGCTAGATGCTCGCTCTTTTGCTATGCCTATGCTACGATACCTACCACTTACTTATCATATCTCCCATATTGTTGAACCAAGCCTCTAACCCACCTTGTCCTAGCAAACCGTTGATTGGCTATGTTACCGCTTTGCTCAGCCCCTCTTATAGCGTTGTTAGTTGCAGGTGAAGATTGAAGTTTGTTCCTTGTTGGAACATGGAGATGTTGTTCCTTGTTAGAACATGTTTACTTGTCGGGATATCACAATATCTTTTATTTAATTAATGCATCTATATACTTGGTAAAGGGTGGAAGGCTCGGCCTTATGCCTGGTGTTTTGTTCCACTTTTGCCGCCCTAGTTTCCGTCATATCGGTGTTATGTTTCCGGATTTTGCGTTCCTTACGCGGTTGGGCCATTATGGGAACCCCTTGACAGTTCGCCTTTAGTAAAACTCCTCCAGCAATGCCCAACATTGCTTTTACCATTTGCCACCTAGCCTTTTCTTTTCCCTTGGGAGTCGCGCTCCTGAGGGTCATCATTATTTTAACCCCCCCCCCCCGGGCCAGTGCTCCTCTGAGTGTTGGTCCACCTGTCAGCTGTCGGTGACCACAAGGGGCAACTCTGGGCTGGCCTACCCGTACCTAAGACAATCTGAGTATGCCCTGAGAAAGAGATATGTGCAGCTCCTATCGGGATTTGTCGGCACATTCGGGCGGTGTTGTTGGTTTAGTTCTACCCTGTCGAAATGTCTTGTAACCGGGATTCCGAGTCTGATCGGGTCTTCCCGCTAGAAGGAATATCCTTCGTTGACCATGAGAGCTTGTGATGGGCTAAGTTGGGACACCCCTGCAGGGATTTGAACTTTCGAAAGCCGTGCCCGCGGTTATGGGCAGATGGGAATTTGTTAATGTCCGGTTGTAGAAAACCTGAAGTTGACCTTAATTAAAATACATCAACCGCGTGTGTTACCGTGATGGTTTCTTTCCGGCGGTGTCCAGGAAGTGAACATGGTGTTGGAGTTATGCTTGACATAGGTTGTTCTAGGATCACTTCTTGATCATAGATTCTCGACCGTGCTTTGCCTTCTCTTCTTGCTCTCTTTTGCGTATGTTAGCCTCCATATATGCTAGTCGCTTGCTGCAGCTCCACCTCATACCTTTACCTTGCCCATAAGCTTAAATAGTCTTGATCGCGAGGGTGCGAGATTGCTGAGTTCTCGTGGCTCACAGATACTTCCAAACCAGCTTGCAGGTGCCGATGAGTCCGTGCAGATGACGCAACCAAGCTCAGGAGGAGCTCGATGAAGATCTTGCCCTTTGTGTTGTTTCGTTCTAGTTGATCAGTAGTGGAGCCCAGTTGGGGTCGATCGGGGACCGTGTCGCATTTGGGGTTCTTCTTTTATTTTGGCTCCGTAGTCGGGCCTTGATTGTATTTGTTTGATGTAATGCTTTATTCATGTAATTGTGTGAAGTGGCTATTGTAATCCAACTATGTATCTCTTTCCCTTATGTATTACATGGGTTGTGTGAAGATTACCTCACTTGCAACATTGCTTTCAATGCGGTTATGCCTCTAAGTCGTGCTTCGACACGTGGGAGATATAGCCGCATCGAGGGCGTTACAAGTTGGTATCAGAGCCTTCCCCGACCTTAGGAGCCCCCATTGCTTGATCATTTTTTAGCAGCCGTTGTTGAGTCTAGAAAAATGTTTCGAGTCATTTAGGAATTATATATCGGAGAGTTTAGGAATTCTTTTTACTCCCCAGTCTCCTCATCGCTCTGGTAAGGCATCCTGACGTAGAGTTTTGACTCTTCTCTTCTCAAATTTCACTAAAAAAAATTTAGGATCACGCAGGTATCTTGGAATCGTTCCGATGGTTTGTGACGAGAACATTGTTCTTGGTGCCTCCTGTCATTTAGGGGTTGTGGCAGTGTCCCGGGGAGTTGAGCTCCGAGGTGTTGTCGTCACAATTTTATCGTTGTAGTTCTGGAATACCTGAGTTTAGTACGCCGACATCGAAGATCTCTTTTATGCAGTTCGTTGGTGAGATAACCTCGACGCCACCCAGTACTGGGGCGGGAGTTCGGGAGTATTGCCATAACTTGTATAACGGATGTTTTTCGAAGGTTGAGGTAGATGATTTCCGAAGGTTTCTTGGTTATGTGTTGAAGGATGGATACAGCTGGATGTAGGATTTGCTAGTTTTGGGTGAGATATTATGCTTCCCCTATATCCCCAACACCTGATTGCATAACTGGGAAAGTTTCGGGAGTTTATAAGTGGGAATTCAAATAGCTCTTAGGATATCTTTCCGACGGATATATGATATGAAATTGGGGTTCGACGTCTAGTGGTCCGCCTATTCACGGTTGGTTTTATAGTGGTCTCGTTGTGTCTTAAAGAGTCCTTGGCTATGCCGACTCGGGGACGCTTCATATGTCATGTGCACTGCCTTGTACATGATGGTGATGTACGATCGAGCCTGTGTAGGCCCCACCACGAAAACTTCGGACGGAATCTCTATCATATGTTTGTTCCGGCTTATTCTGCAAGCCAATCCTTTGTTTTGTTTTGAGTTGTGGTATTCGAGTTGCTTCAAAGTCAAATGTTGATTCCATACCTTTTCCAAGTGGTGTTCTCATATTCCTATGTGAATACTAATCCTCCTCGATCATTGAGTTTGTCATTTCAATTTCTTCTCACCGGCATGTTTTCTCTTCAAGTGGATCCGATCACTTCAACATCAGCAAGACCAATTATCATTTCTTCTCAACAGTGTTCGTTTCATTCTCAATAGTGTTTTCCCACCCACCCACCCTTGTTTTCTTGAAGGATTCAGATTTCTTGATCAAGTATCCATCTTATTGATGCGAGGCCTCTTCATTCCTTTTCCGTCAATGTTCTTATACGGCGATTCTCATGAAGATTCTAATGGAGCCTCAAGGTCATCTTCCTTAATTCTTTTCTTCTCCGGTGGATCCTATTCAAGCTTTTGGTGTTGATCATACCCTTTTCCTCATTTCAATGCGTTCTCAGGCTGGTGAAATTCTTAATCATTCACCTCTCGCTATTCAGTTGTTTCGGAGTGCTGAAGATATCTCAGAAGGCTCGTCTTGTCATCCAAGATCCGCTCAACCTATTTCGAGGTTGTTATCTCATTCAAGCCATGTAACTCAACCGGTGCAACCTCTCTTTTGAATCATTCAACGGTGTTTATTTTGAGTGGGCCCTAACCCACAGGTCTTTTTCCAGGATCTTACCTGACTCCTCTTATTTTCCCGGAGCTATCCTCAAATTTCTTTTCAGAGTTTGACGTAAGAATGATTTATCATCAGTCAAATGCTTTTCTCCAAGATCTGTCGAATTCTTTTCATCGTTGGCTCAACCTTCCATTTTTCATCCCGGAGTATCTCAACAATTTAGTGGTGTTTCTCATCATGTGAAGACCGAAGAAGAATTTTTCTCCCAATCTTGTTCTTGTCTCTTAAAGACTCGTCATTCTAGCTTGTTGCCATCCTCTCATAATTGTTTTCGATCGTGAGAATTCTTTTCACCCATCCGGAGTAATTCAAGAGTCTTTTCAGTTTGATCATCCGGAGGCCATCATCTCAGAAATATTCATCTCAGCTTTCAGCTATCATTCTCCAAAATTTACCGGCGCTTCATTCAAATGATCCTTAATTGGCTCAGGATCTCTGCGTTCTCATGTATCTCAATGCTCTCAAACATCTTCGTTCATTTGCTAATTCTTCCCAGTGTTTTCTTTACCTTCTCTTTGTTCTTTTCAATTCTTATGGTGGTTCGTTTAAGATTTCTCTTCCTTCTTTATCATACCAATTCATTCGTTGTTTCGATTCCACCGGTGGTTAGTTGAAGACCTTCTCAAGTTGGCGTCGTGTCTATCCTAATCTTTTCTTCGAGAATAAGTGGTATGCAATCCGTTTGCTCATCGTCAATGTAATTGGTGAAGGATAAGCATAATGTAATTCTTATTCTTGTTCCATCCAAGTGATTAATTCTTTTTTTCCGGAGTGGTTCATCATATAAATTCTCGATTCGAGATGCTTTATCTATTCTTTCCCGGAGTTCCAAGCTTTCTCAATTATATCATCACGAAGATCCATCTAGTCATTACAAGGATTCACCTTGTGTTTGCAACTTCTCTTGCCTTCCGTTTGGCCATTCCTTTGTTTTCCGGAGTTCTCATGAAGGTTCTACATGATGGTTCATCTATGATTTAATTCATTCTCGAAGTGTTCATCGAGATTCTTTTCTAAGAAGCTCAAGCTTTCTTCATATTATAATCCAGAGTGCAATTCTTTCTTCCGTATCACTGGAGGTGTTATTATGTCATTCTTGATAATTTGAATTCATGTTTCATGATTCACATGTTGTCATGAACGAGATATTTTAAATCCATCAATCTCTTCATTGCTATTATCTTGGGTTATATTTCACCTAAAGCCTTCTCTAAGGTTTGTTGCTATTATGGTGCTTATAAATAATCCAAGTTCTTCATTTATCCTTTCCGGTGCGATATACTTTCCCGTCAATTTGTTCATATCAATCCAATTCTTTTTTCGTGAGTGGCAGGTTGTCACCTCATAATTCGAGATGTATTCCATAAGACCATATCAAGCTTATTCTTTTTGTTGTCGGTTTTTCAACAACCCCGTTCTAGTTTCTGTTGTAAGCGTGCTACCTCGAGATCTTGTTTTCCTTTGCTCATCCCATTCCATTCTTTCTTTTGTTCCGGAGGCATTGTGATGGTGCTATCTTCAACATTTCCTCTTGTTCTTGCCAGGAGCTTGTTCTTTTCTTGCTTATACATTTAACCGGAGAGTTGTGCCCTTTGTTCAAGTTCTTTTCGTCTTATCAACTCTTGCATGTCTTTCCAAACGGAGTGCTGTTCGAATTTGTTCTTCCTTGTTTCCTTTTCCTAACGAAGTGTTTTCAACTTCGTTCATCTCCGTTGCTTTCTTTCTGTCTTGTGCTCAACCTTGCAAGGTTCTTTGGTTTCACTCGTTTTTCAAAGAAGCAACTTAGTTTTACCTCTTCAATTTCTCTTCTGTTGTCCCTCTGGTGCAATTCTAGATCTCGGGACGAGATCCTCTCGTAGTGGTGGAGTGTTGTAATGCCCCGAGACCGATGTGCCAGGTGTCCTCTAGTTATTCGCTGTTGTTGCCTTGTCATTGCTTGCGTGTCATGCATCTCATATCATGTCATCATGTGCATTTCATTTGCACACATGTTCGTCTCATGCATCTGAGCATTTTTCCCGTTGTCCGTTTTGCAATCCGGCGCTCCTATCTCCTCTGATGGTCATTTCTACCTTCTTTTCATGTGTGGGGGTTAAACGTTTCCGGATTGGACGGAGACTTGCCAAGTGGCCTTGGTTTACTACCGGTAGAGCGCCTGTCAAGTTTCGTGCCATTTGGACTTCGTTTGATACTCGAACGGTTAACCGAGGGACCGAAAAGGCCTCGTGTGTGTTGCAGCCCAACACCCCTCCAAAGTGGCCCAAAACCCACCTAAGCCTGCTCCATCATCTCGATCGTTCGATCACGATCGCGTGGCTGAAAACCGCGCCTCATTTGGACTCTCCTAGCTCCCTCTACTTATAAATATGTGCTCCCCTCCCGAAATTCGCGGATGAACCCTAGCCTTCCTCTACCTCGCGCCCGGACGAAATCCCCACCGCGCCCGGACATGTCCAGCCGCCGCCGCCGACGAATCCGGCTGCGCCACATCATCCCTCCACCCTCTCTCTCCTCCCGCACCGCACCCGGCCCGCCGGGGCCCGTGGCCGGCCCTCCCCGCGGCCCAAGTCGCCCGCACCCCCGCGCCTGGAACGCCCGCCGCCGCCGCCTGGATCC
>NC_041386.1:130245515-130265388 GCF_002162155.2 Triticum dicoccoides | reverse complement strand
GGCTTCCCGCCGTCGCCAATGAGGTTTGCTGGCGCCCCGCGTCCTCGCCGCTGGGTCCGACGCTGCCGCGTTTGCTCGCCGCCGCCCTTTGAGCGCCGCTGCCGCCGGCCGGGTCGCCGCCCTCGCCGGTCCTGCACGCCGTGCCTCCTGCCTCGCCGCCTCCGGCGACCAGAGCTCGCCGGAGTCGCCGCTCGCCTCACCAGAGTTCTTTTCCCCACCAGATTCGGACGGGTGGGATGAGATCCACCCGTCCCACGAACCAAACGGTGTCCCACGTCCCCGGATCTCCTCATCCCGCTTCGCCTCGTCCCCGCGTTGACTTTCTCCGGAGGTATAAATTTCACTAAGTCCTCGAAATTCCCAGATTCATATGGCCATGTTCATCGTGCCGTAACTTTGCATCTGTAGCTCCAATTCATGCATATAGCATATCAAAATGTTCGTCTCAAAGAGTAAATCATTTCATCTCATTGCATCATTTTCATTTGAGTTCATCTTAATGCCCAAAATGCTGTTGGAAGAGTGCTATTTGAGATAATTGTCAGATCTGCTGCTCCATTTAGATATTTGTCATTTTTGCCATGATTAAGGTGTGCATGATATGCCCCTGAGCTCTAGATGAGTTTTGTTATATGTCTTGCCATCTATTCAGAGGTGCAACCCATGTATTTTTGTGATGTGTGTGGTGACTAGCTCAAGCTTCCAAAGTGGAGCATTCGTTAATGCTGATTTCAGGGACTTGGCAATTCCACCAAGTCCTTGATCTGTTTATCTCAATATGCCATATGTTCATGTTGTTTCCTAGTGATCCGTGCCTCTTTTGAGGATGATCAGTAAGGATGTTTTGTTAATCTTGTAGTGGTCTATCCGTCCATGTCTTTGTTTGCAATTATGGAGCACCCTAGCTTGAGTCAATCGAGCTCTACTTTTGTCATTTCGTGAATCTGGGCAGATTGTCTACTTGTTAGCAATTTTGCCGAGGATGTTGTAGTTGATCCGTGCATGCTATGTTATTGTTCTTGCCATTTCTAGCTTGTATTTTGTGTATTCTTGATGGGTGTATGTTTAGATTGTCATGACTTTCTCTATAGTGAGTGCATCGAGCTCATAAACATGCCTACTTGATATCTGTTTCAGCATGCTCCAGTTTTCACTGTCTGAGAACTGATTATGTTTTTGCCATGTTCACGTGCTTGCAAATGTATTGTCTGATCCCTTTTGGCTCAAGGTCACTAAGGGACTTTTGTTAAGCTCTTTGAGTAGCTCCAGGACATGCTTTGCTTTGCCATGTTAAGTTCCTGTAGCATATAGTTTGCTTGCTCCAATGTGTGCTACCTGATCTGAAATTCCAGGCTTGTGTTAATTTCACTAAGTCTGAGATCTGTTTGCCGTTTGCTTTTTTGCCACGCTTGTTAGAACCTGTTAGTTGATGAATTGGCCATAGCTCAGTGTTCATCTTTTGTTAAGCATCATGAAGAGATCTCTGCCATGTATTTTGTTGCCATGTTTGAGTGCCGTAGCATGCTCATCTTGTTGCATTTAGATGGCTACTTGCTGTATATCGCAGACCGGTGCCATATTTGAATTGCTTGCCATTTCCAAACCGTAACTCCGATTCCGGTGATCTTTATATCGTTTTCAAGCGATTTCATCTCACCTTTCCAGTGGCACACTTGGATTTCCAAGTTGAGGCCAGGTTCATGCATTCCTTGTCAAATCATGCATATGCATCGCATACCGCATACCGCATTTCATATCATGTTCATGTGTGGTTTGTTTACTATGTTGTGTGCTTCTTTCCGGTGTTTGCTCCTTCGGGTTGGTACCGGTAATGTCGCGTTTGTGAGGACCCGTTCGTCTACGTCCATTTGTCTTCTTCTTGGACTTGTTCTTCTTCCTTGCGGGATTTCAGGCAAGATGACCATACCCACGAAATCACTACTATCTTTGCTATGCCTATGTTGTGATACCTACCACTTGCTTATCATGCCTCCCATATTGTTGAACCAAGCCTCTAACCCACCTTGTCCTAGCAAACCGTTGATTGGCTATGTTACCGCTTTGCTCAGCCCCTCTTATAGCGTTGTTAGTTGCAGGTGAAGATTGAAGTTTGTTCCTTGTTGGAACATGGAGATGTTGTTCCTTGTTCGAACATGTTTACTTGTTGGGATATCACAATATCTTTTATTTAATTAATGCATCTATATACTTGGTAAAGGGTGGAAGGCTCGGCCTTATGCCTGGTGTTTTGTTCCACTCTTGCCGCCCTAGTTTCCGTCATATCGGTGTTCTGTTTCCGGATTTTGCGTTCCTTACGCGGTTGGGCCATTATGGGAACCCCTTGACAGTTCGCCTTTAGTAAAACTCCTCCAGCAATGCCCAACATTGGTTTTACCATTTGCCACCTAGCCTTTTCTTTTCCCCTAGGAGTCGCACTCCTAAGGGTCATCATTATTTTAAACCCCCCCCGGACCAGTGCTCCTCTGAGTGTTGGTCCACCTGTTAGCTGCCGGTGAATACCAGGGGCAACTCTGGGCTGGCCTACCCGTACCTAAGACAATCTGAGTGTTCCCTGAGAAAGAAATATGTGCAGCTCCTATCGGGATTTGTCGGCACATTTGGGCGGTGTTGCTGGTTTAGTTTTACCCTGTCGAAATGTCTTGTAACCAGGATTCCGAGTCTGATCGGGTCTTCCCGCTAGAAGGAATATCCTTCGTTGGCCGTGAGAGCTTGTGATGGGCTAAGTTGGGACACCCCTGCAGGGATTTGAACTTCCAAAAGCCGTGCCCGCGGTTATGGGCAGATGGGAATTTGTTAATGTGCGGTTGTAGAAAACCTGAAGTTAACCTTAATTAAAATGCATCAACCGCGTGTGTTACCGTGATGGTCTCTTTCCGGCGGTGTCCGGGAAGTGAACACGGTGTTGGAGTTATGCTTGACGTAGGTTGTTCTAGGATCACTTCTTGATCATAGATTCTCGACTGTGCTTTGCCTTCTCTTCTCGCTCTCTTTTGCGTATGTTAGCCTCCATATATGCTAGTCACTTGCTGCAGCTCCACCTCATACCTTTACCTTACCCATAAGCTTAAATAGTATTGATCGCGAGGGTGCGAGATTGCTGAGTCCTCGTGGCTCACAGATACTTCCAAACCAGCTTGCAAGTGCCGATGAGTCCGTGCAGATGACGCAACCAAGCTCAGGAGGAGCTTGATGAAGATCTTGCCCTTTGTGTTGTTTCGTTCTAGTTGATCAGTAGTGGAGCCCAGTTGGGGTGGATCGGGGACCGTGTCACATTTGGGGTTCTTCTTTTATTTTGGCTCCGTAGTCGGGCCTTGATTGTATCTGTTTGATTTAATGCCTTATTCATGTAATTGTGTGAAGTGGCGATTGTAAGCCAACTATGTATCTCTTTCCCTTATGTATTACATGGGTTGTGTGAAGATTACCTCACTTGTGACATTGCTTTCAATGCGGTTATGCCTCTAAGTCGTGCTTCGACACGTGGGAGATATAGCCGCATCGAGGGCGTTACATAAAGCTACCCCCCTATACTAGATGATGAAAAAGATAGATAATTTAGTCTAGAGTGATGCTGCTAATGCGACATTTGAGGACTTGAAGAAACAGTTAGCTGAGCCACCTGTCCTTGCTGCTCTGGTTGATAAAGAGCCGTTGTTATTATATGTGGCAGCCATTGTGGTAGAACGTAAAGATGCTGGCAAGGAGTATCCGGTTCAATGGTCGGTTTATTATATCAGTGAGGTACTAATTGAGTCTAAGCAGAGGTACCCACATTGGCAGAAGCTGGTGTGTGGAGCTTTTATGGCCAGCCGGAAGCTCGAGCAGTATTTTCAAGGTCATCCCATCACGGTGGTCAGTTCTACCCCTTTGGGAGATATAATCCAGAACAGGGAAGCAACTGGCCGAGTTGCCAAATGGGCCATCGAGCTTGGACCTCACGGGTTAAAGTATATGCCTCGCACGGCAATCAAGTCCCAAGCGCTTGTGGATTTCATCAATGACTGGACAGAATTACAGGCGCCGGAAGAAAAGCTAGATAACACTTATTGGACTATTCATTTTGATGGCTTCAGGAAATTGGAGGGCTCGGGGGCTGGAGTCGTGTTAACTTCCCCACAAGGTGATAAGATTTGTTATGTCCTCCGTTTAATGTTCCCTTGCACTAACAATGCAGCTGAATATGAGGCCTTACTTCATGGTCTTCGAATGGCTAAGGAGATGAATCTAAGCCGGGTTAAGTGCTTTGGTGACTCAGACCTAGTAGCTCAACAAGTATCTGGTACTTGGGATTCCAAGGATCCGCTCATGGCGGCGTATCGACGAGAAGTAGACATTGTGGCTTGTCATTTAAAGGGTTATCAGGTTGACCATGTGGACCGGCGAAAGAACGAAGCGGCGGATGCTTTAAGCCGTTTGGGCTCTCAACGTAAACCGGTGCCACCCAATGTTTTCCTGGATATTTTGCATAACCCGTCGGTCAAGCTACCTATAGAAGAGGATTTGGCTATTCCTGACCCCAAAGGCTCAGTTGGTGGCGGCTCTTCATGTTATCCCAGATTGGACAGTCCCATATTTGCCGTATATGAACCGGGGCGAATTACCAGAGGATGAAACTTTGGCTAGGCAAATAATCCAGTGATCCAAGTCAATGACCATTGTCAATGGAGAATTGCATCATTGTAGTGTAACAGGGGCGTTTCAGCGTTGCGTATCTCCTGAAGAAGGCTGTGAGATTTTGCGTGAGATCCACGAAGGAGATTTTGGTCACCACGCCGGTTCAAAGTCCATAGTAGCTAAGGCCTTTCATCACGGCTTCTGTTGGCTTACGGCTCATGCTGATGCTGAGGATTTGGTAAAAAGGTGTGACGGTTGGCAGAAGTTTTCACGTCGAGCTCATGTTCCGCCTCAGGAATTTAGGATGATTCCAATCACTTGGATGTTTGAAACTTGGGAGCTGGATATGGTTGGGCCCTTTAAGAGGTCCAAGGATAAGAAGACCCACCTTCTAGTGGTGGTTGATAATTCACTAAGTGGGTAGAGGCAGAGCTAGTCAGTAAGTATGGTGCAGCCATGGCGGTTCAATTCATCAAGAAGGTGATTTTTCCGGTTTGGTTTTCCACACATCATCATAACTGATAATGGTACTAATCTGTCCAAGGGTGCTATGGAATAATCTTTTCAACGTGAGCACATCCGGCTTAACAAGTCATCAGTGGCTCACCCCCAATCTAATGGTCAAGCGGAGAGAGCCAATCAAGAAATCCTGCGAGGCATCAGGCCCCTGCTTATGGTTCCTTTACAGCGGACTCCGGGTTGTTGGGTGGAGGAGTTACCTTCTGTGTTATGGAGCATCAATACCACGCCCAACAGATCTACGAGTTATCCACCTTTTTTCATCGTTTACGAAGTAGAGGCGGTTCTCCCTAGTGACATCCGTCATGACTCACCCCGTGTGGTGGCTTATGTTGAAGCTGACAATGAGAAGGAACGTCAGGAAGCACTTGACCTGTTAGATGATGAGCATGATATTGCAATGGCGCGTTCGGTGATTTACCAGCAAGATCTGCGTCGTTATCACAGTGGTTGGGTTAAAACCAGAACGTTTCAAGAAGGGGATCTGGTGCTCCGGCTCATCCAGGATCAGACTGATATGCACAAGTTATCCCCGCCTTAGGAAGGACCTTTTGTGGTCAGCAAGAATCTGCACAACAGGTCATACTACCTTATCGATGTTCGAGAGCACAAAGACTCACGTAAATCGGAGGTGGAGACCCACCGACCGTGGAATATAGCTCATCTTCGGCCTTACTACACCTGAGCCATAGGCTCCTTTTATGTACATATTCTTGACAATGTATATATTATGATGATCAATATAATAAACCGGCATCCCTGCTGAAGCGGGGCCTCTGCCATTATTCCTTAAAAGGTTTTTGGTTACATGGGGGCTTCTGTTCATAAAGCAGAGTTCTAATTAACCATTGATCCAGCTCTTAAGCCAGACATAAAAGAAACTTGGGGGCTTGCTACCCAAAAGTCAAAGGGAGCCAAAGAGAGTCTGTTGAAAAGCATAGCTCAAACATAGGCACCCATTGAGCACAACTCAAAATATTACTTGGGGGCTCTTTGCTTCTACAAGAACAAAGAGTCTATAACCTTGTAATAGGCTATAAAAGCCAGGCTTGGAAGCCAGGTGTATTCACCTAAAACCCCGGGTTATCCTGCCTTTTTAAGTAAGCCACTCCATCCAGGTAATCCTGGTAAGACCCATCGAACGTTTGACAAGTCAATCTTATAAAGACCCTAAACTTGTCATAGTTAAAATGACGATTGGTTAATGTGAGGTCCATCTTATAAGGCTTTGTAAAATGGTTTAACTCGGTGGCCTGGCAGCCCATGAAAAGCTTCGCCTTTTTGCATGTTTTCTTCTTAAATCTTTCTTTTAACAGTTTATTTTGATGAGGTTTATGCTAATCCGGTGTTTCTTGACCCGGCCTGGCTGTTGACTATAAGTCGGCCGAGCAAACTGAAAATATTACTGGTGTATATTGACCCAGTTTCGCTGTCGATTATAAATCGTCAGCATACACTCAGCTATAATCCGGCATTCATTGATCCGGTCTGGCTTTCGACTACAAGTCGCCCGTACGATATACGGATAATCCGATGTTTATTACAACCCGGTACAACTTTCTTATAAAGAGGCACGACATGAAGGAGTTGCCAGTACTCATGGTTTGGGTTGTCACCCTTACTACAAAAAGTTGGTAAACCAATGATGTGATTCAATATCAAAGGTATGATATATTTCATATTTGATTATTATTAAGTACAACCTTCGTTATAAACCCAGGTTATATGTTGGGCAATATGACCCATCCGGCGGTAAACCGCTAGGACACTTTACGCTTGTTTTATGCAGAAACAGGTTGAATAAAAACTACTAAAGACCATAAGAAGGCATAGCTTAATCATGGTGGATTAACAGTGTTATGCAAAATGACTATGCACGATGGCATAGCAGACCAAGTATTTCAACTAGCCTATTACAAGGCGCTTCGGAGCCCAAAAGGATAATTGTTTTCAACAAGTGTTGTCGTATGCAGAAGGCTAAACTGGCCTCCGGATTATGACTACTCATCGGGCTGACGTGACGACTGTGGATCATCCTGCGCCGGTTCATCCTCCTTCTCTCCACCCAGCGGCTGGAAGTCAATAGTTGCCTAGTCGATTCCAGTTAGGGCCTTGAATACAGCTTCGTCGCTTATCAGTGTGGTGGGATCAACATCAGGGGCGTAGGTATGCTTACGGATTGGCGGGATAAGATTTTCCACGTCATGAGTTGTCACATTAACTCGTTTGTTGTAGGCATCATAAATCGACTGGTAATGAGAAAGATCCGTCTCTTCAGCCAATTTGCCTGCTAATGGGCGCATTTCCTTCGTCAAAGCTCGGAGATCGTCATTGTCAAAATTGGACCCGTCCTCCTTAATGCTCAGATAGCCACGTCCTATATCAGCCGGATCAAGATCTACAATCCTTGCTTTAGCCCGGATTAGCGTAGTTAGAGCACCTGCCCTTGCAGTTGATCTTTTTAACTCCTCAAACTGGGCAAGCAGCATTCACAACTTCTCTAAGGTTTCCTTGATCAAGTTTGGGGGCGGTTTGTTATGAGAGGGAGTACAAATGATCCATTGCGCGCCAGTATATAATTGCTCTATAAGAGTATAGGCAGCCTTCAATTTCTTCTGCATATTAGAGCCCAAATGGGTAACGTGAGATCCTGCATCATTACGCATGTCGATAAACCGGCAGTTCATAGGATAATACATGTTAACAACTGATAATAAGGGTACTTACCAAACACAGTAGTGGTCATCGATTGATTTGCCGCTTCAAGCCAGTTAGTTCTTCTGCTACCGGATTAAGAGATGTTTTAGCATCTTCCACCCGTTTTAGCAGAGTTGCTTTTTCAGCGTCCCACCCTGCCCATTCTCTTTTAAAGCTTTCTTTCAGTTGTTCCATGGTTGTTAAAGCGCTAGTCAGCTCTTCTTTAGCCTTGGAAGTTTCTGCTTGCTGGGACTTGATATTTTCTTGAAGATCGGTGATTTGAGATTCCTTTTTGCTTAGATCAGCCTGCAAGAGACATTTAATGAATTAGTAGTGCATATTTGAAGTCCCAAGCACATAACAAGTTATACACTTGGTACTTGGGGGCTAATGCATCTGGTTTTTTATCAACTGACATTTTAAGTCCCAAGCACATAACAAGTTATACACTTGGCACTTGGGGGCTAATGCATATTTGCTCAAATCACGGTTATGGATTTTTTTTCCTCCTTAATCGGATTACAAAGATGATTATCAAGAATTTTTGAAGCTTCAGGATAAAAAGGTACCGATTCATCCTATAGGTATAAACCGGTCCCTGGGGGCTACACAAGCAAAGTTAAATATTGTTCTGCTACAAGTCCCGGTTCACATTAATATTATGAACCGGCCCTTGGGGGCTACTAGAATTGATAGTCTAAACCGGGCATAATGAAAGAAAATTTATGCAGAGTGAGTGATATTTACCTCACACCACTCCTTCATCAGGCCCACTAAACCGGCTTCATAGTCGCGGCTTGTGTACAGGCGGTTTAAGAATCCAGAATGAATATCTTGGGCATTGAGGTGGGCATAGCTTGATAAATCTGCTTTCCACTTGCCCTTATCCATAGCAGAAAATTCTTCCTTGGCACAATGTTTTGATAAAGCAATGGGATTACAAGGAGTTGTATAGCCTAAACCGGTAACAATGACATCATATGATTGGTCATCAACCATTTTGATGGGGCTTGGCGGTTTATTTGCGGTTTTAGCTGGGCTTGGCGGCTCAGTAGCATGGCCTGTGGGATCATCTTCCGTCTGCTCAGCAAAGGTTTCATGATGTTCTGGTGGCGGATCATCAAGAATAGCGTTAGCATTTGGCTCAAACTGTTTGGGATCTATTCCGGTTCAGTGGTCGGGTTATCATCAGCCGGTGTATTCAATTTGGCCTTTTTGCTGGGCCTAGCTTTGGCTCTGAAATGAATGGAAACAAAGATTAGTATATTAAACAAGTGCAAGGGATAAAGAGCTAAGCATAGTATGCTTACCCAGGAACAGTCTTAAGTGGTGGAAGTTGTGCCCCTGTTGATTCGCCTGAGGATGAATGGGAGGTTCCCTGGTAGTTCGAATCAGGTGGATTAAGAGGTTGCCGAAAATAACCAGCCCTAGGATAAGATGTGTCAGGAGTGGATAAAACCTCTGGTCGGCATTTTTGAACCGGCATGTTCGGTAAACCGGATGAAGTAACCACCTGGCCGCTGTGCCGAGTTGTGCGGCGAGCTTCATGCTGCTGTTTCTTCAAAAGAAAGTTGGGATCCAGATAAGCTAGAAGGTGTGAAAATTTTACTTTCTGGTTTGCTTGACGGGTTTCCAGTGTTGGCTGAGGATCTGAACCGGAGGAAAGAATAATTACCTTTACAACATCAGCCCGGCTAGCTTTAGCGTCATCCTGATAAGGGTCATTGTCAATGAGGTGTATGCAAAATGAACCAAGAGAATCAAGTTCTACCTCTGAGTCCGGATTATGAAGATCCTCATCGAGGTTCAACCCGGTGGATTTAGCTGCTTTCTTCTTAGCAGGTTTTTTGACGACCTTTGTTTTGGGTCGAGGGGTCTTGGCCAGTTTATCCTGAGGTTTCTTCTTCCAAAATGGGTCATCACCCTGTTAAAAGATTGGCAAAGGTTATAAGGAAGAGTTAAGAATGTTAGATTCAAATAGGCGTTAAGATATTCTTACAGCTGGCGGTTTATTCAAAACGCAGAAGGGACTTAGCCCTGTTTTGCTGTAGACACCCACCGATTCATCCAGTATCTTTTTAACAGGTTTAGTGATTATTGCGTCGATTAACTGAATGTTAGTGTGCCATTGAGGATCTTTTGAGTCCCTTGTGTACTCGCACATTAAACCGGGGCGGCGGCTTAAAGGAAAAATACTCCAAGATATCCAGCAACGAACAAAGTCAATTCCTGTTAAACCGTTAGCCATAAAGGCTCTGAGCTTTGCAAGTTGTGGTGCATATTTGGCCCAGTCTTTTGTAGTCAACCTTTGGGGAAATGGATGTGTATTGGTAAGTCGTTGAGCACGATAACCCGGCAGAGGACTCTCATCATCAGGGGAAGTATCCTTACAATAGAACCAAGTCTGATTCCAATCCTTAGGGTGACTATGATACTTGGCGTGAGGGAACTGACGTTTTCCTTTTCTAAATTGAAACGCCACCAAGTTCAGTACTGGGTCCGTCTACAAATTCAGTACGTCGGTTTAAATACAAAAAGGCCTTGAACAGTACAACAGTCGGTTCTTCTTACAGATAAGCCTCGCAAAAAACTTGAAAATTACAAATATTGGACACTGAGTTAGGTCCAATATCTTGAGGGTGGATCTGGAAGCTAGCAAGCACATCGCGAAAAAACTTTGATCCGGGAGGTTTAAAACCACGATTCAGATGATCAACGAATAGAACTATCTCCCCATCCTTGGGCTCGGGAGGATTTTCTGGACTGGGGGCTCGCCAGTGGATTTCACTCTGTATTGGTAAAGCACCAGTTGTAACACATCCGTTCAGATCTTCTTCCGTAATCTGGGATGGAACCCAGTTACAAGCATAAAAAGTCTTTGCCATTTTTTGGACAACTTGAAGGAAGGTTTGTGCCGGTTTAAGAGTCATGGTTGACAAGCATAAAGCGTTGCAGGTTAAGAGACAAAAGATATTTAGGCATGCAAAATTGTTAAACCGGAGGTTGATGCTATTATAAATGATAAAGCGATTGGCGGTTTACAAGGGGACTAATGGTATATGGAAGGTTATTTTCTAAAAGATAAACAACCTACATGGATAATGAGAGTATAGATCTGAAGACGAAAAATGACTAAGTGAGGAGGAACAAGTTTCATAGTTTCACATTAGAATTTCAGATCTACTACATGTCAGGAAAAGGAAAATATTTAGACCTAAAGGTTGGTGCTTGAGCAGTTCATGAAGTTCCAGATCGGGTTTTATACACAAAAGAGATGATCTGATGGCAAAAGAAGGACTATCATTGCTACCGCACAAGAGTATATCAGGTTTGGACTTTATCATATAGGCTATAATGAAGGACAGGGGAAGAACACCACGAAGCTTCCATGAGCCCGCGCGAACCCTAAATAAATCTATAGAGGAAAAGAAGAAGAACTCACTGAAACTGTTCAACAGCGGAGAGGCGTCGCAATTCTCTAGTACGTTCAGGGTGATGCAGCGGCCAAGGTTGAGGCAGAGGCGAAGTTTGCCGGTGCCGGCGGAGCTCGAAGCACTGGGGCGACGCGAGGAAGACGACGAGATGAAGAGGCAGGAGGGGAAAAGTGAAAATGACCCTCAGCTCTATTTATAATGAGAATGGACAAGTGGCAGGCGCGAGATTCGAGGAGGTCGAAAAATGGATATGCAGACATGCGGACGCCTCGATTTCGGAGATCCATTAAAGGAGATACATTAAAAGATTTGAGTTCTGTGTAAAGTTAATAGCGGATGACGTCACGACGGGTTATCATGGTCTTGGAAGATGACGTCACGATGGTTTACAAGATTTTTTGTGAAAATATTGAAGAAGGAATTTTTCTAAGTGCTGAAGATTGACATGAACAAGTTCAAATCAACCTAGGGCCTAATGTTGGGGAGATAACTATTGAATATAAACCGCCCAGGAGGGGCCGGGTTATACTCATAGTGGTTTACTCTTATTGAAGCCCATGAATACAAGGAATATGGCGCTTTACGATGGAGATTAACAAGAAGGCCTAAGGCCCAAAGGCGGATTAGGTACCGTAGAAGTAAACCGCCATATGGTGTGTAACTTGTCTTATAAGATAGGAAAAGGTAGAAACCGAGCCGGACACGTTTATGAGTCGGCCAGGATTCTGTAAACCACCGGGCGTCAACCTGTGTATATAAAGGGGCGACCCGGCGGCAGTTCAAGGACAAGAAACAACAACTCGAGAACCAGGCAAAGCGATTTCGCTCCCTGGTCATCGAAACCCTAGCAATCCCATCACAACTGGAGTAGGCTTTTACCTTCACAGCAAGGGGCAGAACAAGTATAAACTCCTTGCGTCCTTTGTCTGCTTTAACCCCTTTAAGCTAACTACATTGCGATGGCTCCACGACTAAGTCCTCACACAAGGACATCTGCCATGACAATTCAACGACAGACGAAGCTCAACACAAGATAGTCACACTACAAAAAAATACACTTCTGTGATGATATGTGTTTGTCACGGTAGGTCACGTTTTCTGTCATGCATGTACATCCATGACAATTTTATGATGGAATCAAGATAGTCATACATGTGCTGTCGTAGAAGTGTTCCATGACATTACAAAAATAATTATCACAAAAGTGTCCACTTCCATGACGATAAATCGTGCGTCACAGAAGTGCTTTCGTCAAGGGTGACCAACACGTGGCATCCACCGTAATGGAACGTCGTTAAGCTATCGGGTCCGGTTTTGGATCCGATAACGTGTTAACAGCCCTGACCATTGGGGATTTTCCCTGTGTAAAATCATCATTGGCTGCAGGGAACACGTGTCGGCTCGCCGTTGGGATAGATGTCATCCACTCATTGGACCCAAAGCGCCTATGATACGTCGACACATGGCACGGCCCAACAGAGGCCCATTCCTATGAAAAGGCCGGCCCGTTTCACTTGGTCAAAAGGTGGCGGGCCGGCCCATGGCAAGCCTGTTAACGGCCTGTTCGCATATAACCCATTTACAGCCCGCTAAGCCAGGGCCCGTTTACGCCTATCCGAATTAGGCCCAGTAGCGTCATCTGGGCCGTCTAATATAATTCCAACCCGTTTTAACTTCCGGCCCATGTATGGCCCACGACGTCTTTCGGCCCATATGAGGCCCTTAGTAACCCTCGGCCCATTAACGACCCGTGGTAAAACTGGCCCGTAATGAACTGTGTATCACTTTATACCCATTAACAGCCCATTATTCTGTTGGGCCATTTCCAGTTATCTTTCGGCCTTCTCAGGGCCCATTTATTCTTGGGAACATTTCCAACATTCGTTTACTTTCGGGCTGTTACTGTCATTTTCTCCTTGTGGGCCAAATTCAGCCCGTGGTTACAGTCGGCCCGTTTGTGGCCCGTTATTATGTTGGGCCGTTTTCATAGCGTCATCAAATACGGTTGATTAATGATGGCCCATTATGGTCGGCCCATGAACGGACGATTTCAACTCTAGCCCATTTACGGCCATAATGTGGTCTATTATTGGCCCATGTTTGGCCAACCGATCATATGGCCCGCAGAAGGCCCATTGATGATACGGGCCGTAGAAGGCCCATTGTGTCAATGACCTATATAAGGCCCATGGTTTCCATGTCCGTTAGAAGGCCCATTGTTTCTATGGCCCTTAGAAGGCCCATTGTTTCTACGGCCCGTACGAGGCCCATGTTAACTACAGTAAATATGTAGCACATGGTTAATGTGGCCTAGTTTTAAAAAATAGGTTATTGCAGCCACTAGCAAACCGCGGAAAAAGAACTGCACTGACTACAAGAAAACGAATAAACAAGACAATAAGGAAATAAACAGGCAAGCAACTTACGCTACGCTATCACGGCTATTACACATATTGCATCCACTGGGCATCAAAGTTCGCCATCAGTGCAAATATAGGGAACAAAGCAGCATATAAACGTCGCAGCAAAACAAGTCCAGAACTAAAACCACTTCAGAAGAGCTCAATAAACAATATCCTGGGTACCCATAATGCTGGCAAGATGCTTAGCAAGCTTATTAACTTTCTCTTGTTTGGCGCTTAAATCCTCCAACACTTGTTGTTGCACCAGAAAGTATGCATCTGAATTCTGCAGGGACTTCCTCTGTCCTTCGACTTCCTGTCGCATAACATCTGATCGATGTCTTTCAACTTGAAGTTGAGACTCAAGAAGCCTAACTGATTCAGGCAGCGAGTTCGAAGAGCTGGTGCCAGCAGTAGTAGCCAGAAACTCGAACACTACATCAATACATGACTTTGGGGTTGTCTCAGTGTCTACAATATAGTTTTTATCAGCTTTCTTGGAGACCAACAGGGATGTCTCACTATCTTGAACCTTATATGCATTACTTCCTTTACCATTGATAAACGGGGTACTCTTCTCCAATATTTTATCCGCATTCTAAAAGAGAAACAAACAAACAAATCACAGGTTTACAATGTAGTATATGAAACTCATTTTGGTAAACCAGTTCAGTAGTAAGGTGGATAGGATAACAACATGAAACAAACATATATCTATGTAGTATGGTCACTGTATGGTCTATATCATTCTAGTTTATGTTGCCGAATCAAGATAGATACCGTTCGGATCATATCTATTTAAGACAAAGCAGCTTAGGCAGAATATAAGTGTGGGAAACTACACAGCAATAACAACACTTGTAAGGTGCATGGCATGAGAATATAACTGTTTATTCAATTAAAACTGAAATCAACATAGAGCAAGTTTCAACAGCAAACACGTTAAAGAAACATGTTTAAAACTTACCTATTGTGCCATTGGAGTTTCAATTGCATCCTTCAAATTTGAAATTAGTTGGTATGAGTAAATACAGTGTTGCAAGAGCAAAGTAGTATGAACCATAGCTACGGAACCTGACCTGAGAACAATTCTTCTTCTGCTTTAGGCGTTGACTTCGGGTTCGGAGTGGTGGTCCTCGTGCTTTGGGCACTGCAGTTGCCTTACTAATTGCTCGTGTTTGGGTGCTCTGTGGTGGAAACGGTGTTGTGTCAACGGAACTGGGTTACTATCTGCTGGGGTTGGGGTTAGAAGGGGTATAGCTGGTTCTCTGTCCAATTGGGTAGGGGTACAATCTGCGTGAGTCTGGGTTATGTGTGGTGGGGCTGGTTCTTGGGAAGTACAACCGTGGTTCTATCTCCATCGACGGGTAGCACGATCTTTTCTGAAGACCGTGTTTTTACTCCCACAGATACTGCCATCACCCCCTCCAATTGAAATGGCTAATGAACAAGAAAAATAATTGAATGTACAGACATTGTAGGACAGACAGGTGTAATGGATAGTAGGGAAGAAAACAGGGCATGAAATAATTCACATTTATGTTGTCTAACCAAACAGAATAGTATGACATAATTTCACATATATGATGGCTAATTAAACAAGATAGCATGACACAATTTCACGTGTATGATGGCTAACTAAACAGGATAGAATAACATACTTCAAAATATGATGACTATGTCACTACTAGGAAAAGGGCTGCTAGTGGCGCGCCTGTTTTCGCTACTAATGGTGCACTACAGGTGCGCCACTAGCACCACGCCATTAGAATGTTTTACTAATGGCGCACCACTGGTGCGCCATTAGTATAGCCCATGGTGCGCCATTAGTATAGCCCATGGTGCGCCATTAGTATCTGGTATACTAATGGCGCACCACATAGAAGTGCGCCATTAGTAGCAATTTTTTTACAAAATTTTTTAAAAAAAATCAAAAAAAATTTCGTTGTTTTCTTAATCTCAGGTCACTATGGCTTAATCTCGGGTCAATATGCTTAATCTCAAGTCAAATCGCACTCCGTGGTCAAACTTCCTAGAAGGTCACCCATCCTCACACTACTCCAACCCGAGCACGCTTAACCTCACCGTTCTATCCAACCCAGGACCAGCTCACTTCACAGGCACTTGTTGATATATCTATCATATCAATCCTATTAAACCTTGTTGATGTCTAGGACTTTGTTCATGTTCATGAGTATGATGAAATTTTGAAAAAATATTACAAACTTCCCGGTCATATTACGTATCATATTTTGAAAAAAATCAATTTTTTTAGAAACAAATTTTTTTCTGTTACTAGTGGCGCACCTAGCAAACGGTGCGCCACTAGTAAGTTTGAAATTTTTTCCATTTTTTCCCTCTAGATCTTAAAAGCCCCATAACTTTTTCTGTTAGATTTTTGGGGATTTTGAAAATGTTTAATGGGGTTCCCCCGATTAAGTTTGGATGTAACTTTTCGAGTAGATGATTTTTCATATAAAAAACTTTTTAATCCAAGTTCGTATGCAAAAGTTATGCCCATTTTACAAATTCCAGACAGATTTTGCAAATAAAGTCGAACTTCATATTTGTAAATTTTCCCAACAAGTAGACCACATATCACATGGGAAACTTATTTTCTTTTATTTTTTGACATTTCCATCATTTTCTTTTATTTATTTTTAAACTGAAAAGGCGGTCCACAGGGGGGTGCATTCGGTGGAATTTTTGGGGCAAGTTAGTAATGGCACACTGTCGGAGTGGTGCGCCATTACTAGTTCAACTAGTAATACTAGTAATGGCGCACCACACACACGGTGCGCCATTACTAGTTTTGAAAAAAAAATTGAATTTTTTTTACTAGTGGCGCACTGTGGATGTGGTGCGCCATTACTAGTTTAACTAGTAATGGTGCACTATCCACTTGTACGCCATTACTAGTTTTGAAAAAAATGAAAAAATTGTTACTAATGGTGCACCATGGGTGTGGTGCGCCATTAGTACGTGGTGCGCCATTAGTATTTGGACACTAATGGTGCACCAACACATGGTGCGCCATTAGTATATAGCAGTGGCGCACCACATGTCTGGTGCGCCATTAGTGGCCATATCATGTATAGCCCTTTTCCAAGTAGTGTGTAAATAGGATGACATGATATAACTATACTATATGTCTATTAAAGTGGTTGGCATGCCATAAATCACAAACATGCCGTCGATGGAAACATGATGGCATGATATAATTCACGGATAGAATGACATAATTCAAAATATGATGACTATGTGAAGTGTGAACAGGATGAGATGATATAACTATATTATGTCTTTAGAAAATGGGTTGGCATGCCATAATTCAGATACATGGTATCTATGTAAACATCATTGCATGATATAATTCAAATATATGATTTATATACTAAGGAAGTGAGTAGAGGGAAATCGCATATATGATGTGTCAACTAAGGAGATGGCATTCAATATCGTGTATATGATGTAAAAACCAAGCATTGCAATACAACATATGCATGATATGAGTAATATAACCCTGCCAAGTTTGAGCATACACCTCGGGGGGATAATAGAACTGGTCATCTACCTCTGAATCCTCCTTTGAAGAGCTATCTGTAACCAGCAAGATATCTGCTTCACCAGGTAGCATTGTCTACTCTGAAGACCTTGTCAACAAAAGCAATGAGAAATACAAAAAAGGATGGCATGATATAATTCACATATATGACGCTTGCCTAAACAGCATGGCATTGCATAATTCACATATATAATGCCTTGCAACAAGATAGCATTGCATAATTCACATATATAATGTCTTGCAACAAGATGGCATTGCATAATTCACATATATGGTAATTAGACACTAAATAGGTGTCATTCACACAAAGCATGTCTAAACGAAGCAAATGACATAGCAATGCAAGATACCATATGCACGATATGAGCAACATAACCCTGCCAAGTTAGAGCATGCACCTTGGGGGAGATAGGACTGGTCATCTGTTTCTGAATCCTCCTCTGAGGAGCTATCTGTAACCAGCAAGATATGTGCTTCATCAGATAGCATTGTCTGCTCTGAAGACCTTGTTTCCACTCCATAGTTTTTTCATGATCGTGTCGAATCGCTGATGCACAGGAAGAGTAATTGAATGTACTAAAATTATTGACAAATTTAACACGTAATAAAAAATGATGCCATGATATAATTCACATATAAGATGACTGGCTAACCAGGGTGGCATTGCAAAATTCACATATATGATGCCTGGCTAAACAATATGGCATTGCATGATTCACATATAAGATAATGAAACTAAACAGATGGCATTGACACAAAGCATGTCTAAATTAAGCAGATGACATCTTTGATGTGTACAGTAAGCAATGCAAGGCGCCATATGCATGATTTTACCAACATCAGCATGCCAAGTTAGAGCGAAGACCTCATGGGGTAAATAGGAGTGGTCTTCTACTTCTGAATCCCCCTCAGAACAGTTATCTTCCTCTTGATTACGATCCGAAATGGGTGGAGGGGGTTGCCTTTGTGCCCACCATGGAGCGATGTTTGCATGAAATTTTATTGCCACGCAAGGCTCGTCTCTTTTGCTCTACATGTTCAGTTCCATTGTGTGCAATAACTGACATGCATAGGAATAAAACATAGTGAGATTATGTAAGGAGTGCATGCACAAATCCAGAGTGATGGTAACAAACTGTGGACAGACACAAAACAAATGATAGCGGGCAGATAATAGCTTTAGTTAAAAAATACATATAATGGCTCCTTTAATGTTTGTTTGCACCCAACATGAAACTCATAGTAGACACCCAAGATTAACCAGATAGTAGACAGATAGTACTGATTGCTTCCCAAATATGTACCCCACAACCATTTAAAAACTCAAGTTTCAGCATAAGTTTGGACCTGAGTCAGAGTCTAATAGGTGAACACAATGATAAAGTAGCATGTCATCATATTAAACAATGCATAACGTAAGCAGACACGGAAGAGTGTGACCTCTCTTGCGGACCCATGTAGTCCTCAAGGTCATCTGCTTAGTTGATGATGGTAATGCAGTTGTCGTGGCTGCCGGCGACGGGGAAGAAGATCTGAGGCGACGAAAGACAGTCTGGAGAGCGGATCCCTACTGTGGTGAACCCTTCCGTCGTTGGAGCAATTGAGCTGGGGTGGAACACGGCACCGCAGGAGCAGGACAAACCACACAAGGTTTTCTTTGACACATATATGTAACAGAAGTAATTGTGTAAGGTCTTATTTGAATTTGAGGATTCTAACAATGCAGGGATAGGAAATAGACAGGAATAGGATAGGAATGCACGTGCAAAATAGAGAATTTAAAAACACAGGATTTCTTCCAATTTGGGTGTTTGGTTCACAAGAACTGGAAGATCACAGGATGCAAAGATGCATGGTGAGATTAAGTCAAACCACAAGAAGTGTACAACCTCTTTGGCGAAGCCATGTTGATCTCAGTGTGATTGGGTTGGCCGGTGAGGATGCTCCGGCTGACTTGGCTGTCGGAGGAAGGGAAGAAGATCTTAGGCGTCTGGAGATGGAGCCCGAGGTACTGCTCCGCTGTGATGGAGGGTTTCGTCGTTGGAGCAGCTCCGGTGAGTTGTACGACGTCGAGGCTGAAGAAGGACAAGAGAGGCAACGTTAACCTGGTTGGAATTCTAATAGCATCTCCAATAGATGACATAAAATACATAACCACAATGTGCTAGATGTATACATCAGCCGCTCATCTCTGAACTTAACTGTCGAAACTAAATTTAACTGTCGAAACTGAACTTAACTGTTGAAACTGAATTTTGCTGTCAAAACTGAACGCACTAGAGATGAGGCTACATGCTAGTCGACTGACTTTTTCATCTCTGGTCAGTCGATTTTGCAGCCGTTGGATATGAAATCAAGGGCCTGCAGTTCATCTTAAACCTCCACCCCCCTGAGCTGCCAGCCCGCACCGGCCAAACAGCCGCCCCCCGCCGGCGGTGCGCCGCCCCGCCCACCCCGAAAATACTCCCCACCGCCGGTCCGCCGCCGCCCCGGGCATCCCTGTAGGCCCCCGTGCTGAGCTTTTCTCCAACGATCCCCACGCCACCGCCCCACCACCGCTGGCGACCACCGCCCCCACCCTGAACCCTAAGATAGATAGCGGGGTACCTCTCCGGCGAGCC
>NC_041386.1:130209495-130245187 GCF_002162155.2 Triticum dicoccoides | reverse complement strand
ACTGAAGTGTAGCTAAATCGGAGCAGCATCACCAGCAAGAGCAAGAGCGAGAGCAGCAGTGCGAGCAAGAGCAGACCAGGCAGGGGACCGAGAGCAAGAGCAGAGCAGCAGCACGAGCGAGAGCTAAAGCAGCAGCAGCTCCTAATGATGTGGACATCACCGTTGAGGGAGTGACGCCGTGGAGGAAGTGGTCGGCGACGCCGCCGTGGATGGATCCGCGGCATGTCGGCGCGGGACCGAGTGCCGGCAGAACCGTGAGATCGAATCAAGAAGAAAATGCAGCGATTAGTGTACAACCTCTTTGGTGGCGCCGATTAGGCCGCAGCTTCATCCGAGGAAACGGCGATGATGATGCTCTTACGGTGGTGCAGGTGAAGACAGCGGTGTGGGAACGGAGGTGGCGCAAAAGATAAGGGGAACATCAGGGCATCTCCTTGGAGGTGGAGGACGGGGTGGCTGAACCGGCGGGACGACCAGATCGACGACAGATCCTCATCCGGTACGGTGGATGAGGGACATCGAGGTGTTGCTGTGGACAACGTCATCGAGGAAGAGGCTCCGGCTGGGTGGCGGGCGGAGGAGGGTGTGGGGCTTCGCGGGTTTTGCCGGCCTCGGTGTACAAATGGGTGGGCGGATGGGATGGGATTGGGGGGGCATGGCTTAGGGACGCGCTTGTCCGAAATGTGGGGTAAGTTACGAAAGTACCCCCATCGATTTGAGGCGGTTCTTTCGGTTCAGGGGTATCGTGGGCATTTCGCGTGTCGGGATTTCACAGGAGGTGGGAGTTTTCGTGCGCGTTGTAATTTTGGAATAGCAAGGCACGGGTTGAGATGGAGGGAGTTGTTGGAGCACAACGAGACAAAGATTTATCTTAAATATTTCGGGGTAACAAGGCGCGGGTTGAAGAGGCGGGAGTTTCGCAGCACGATAGACAGAGACGCTAGCTTGAAATTTCGGCATAACAAGGCGCGGCTTGAAATTTCAGGAGAACAAGCTTAACGTGTACCCAAAAGAAAAAAAGACAATTTAGACTAGTATGATATACTACATACAATGTATTTAACACGCACAACACACACAAAGACACCATTTAGACTAGTAAGGTACACATGAATTTCACGCATGAGATTTGGCAACCAAATTATGAATAAATACCACATTATAGCATGTAAGCTTTGAGTCATATATGGATGATGTAGATGTTCGTTTAATTCCTATAGTTCATTTCATTCAAAATCATCTAGTTTTTATATAAGAAAGCTAATCTATTTTAAGATTCATGGAATTGTGCGTTGTAAGGCATAAAGTAAAAAATGAATCATGTAGAAAAACATTTGGGCAATTCTGATACGGAAGATTGTAGAACAAAGAAGAAGTGCTTGTGTTTTGAGGTTTGTGCATTATGCTTAAGTTCAACCATAGAGTCTTCTAGATTGTACATGTGGAAAAATCTGGTGGAATCTAGATGATATCCAACGGCAAGTAGTGCTCAAATTTGCCAGCTCTGCACCATCGGATTGGCCTCATCCAACGACCATCTTGCAATGTTAAAGTTATCCGCACACTATATAAAAAATATATAATATAATATATATAGGGGTATAGATATAGATATGTGATGCGAAAGCCACCCATCATCCCCAATTAGAATAGTGTGTCCATGCATGGATGCAATGTGGCCAAACGATGTCTGCCATCGGTATCTCAAATTCAAACCAGTCTGACCTTGTTCAAAGTGTATACATTACAACATGCTCGTTTCCAAACCACACCGCGCAGATCTCCGTTATATTCATGCATGCATGGGTTTCAAACATCATGATCTCTTATTCAAATATTTGAATTCAACTTTACATTGATTATGACCTCACCTAGTCTTTTACACCCACACATTGGTCTTCTCTTTATAATTGTACCACTAACTTTCTCTCGTGCATGCATGCACACACACTACCAGTCGGCATTATCCATCTCACACATGCAATCTTTTTCTCCAGCTCGGTCTCCCATGAAGGCACACACACACCTCCCCCTCTCCATCATATCGGGCATTCTTTATCTCTCATGTGCATGCGCAACGATCGATGTTCCTCTATGTGTGTGTGCGTATATAGCTAGGTCTTTCATGGTTTTCCACATAAACCGATCAATCTATATATCTAGTGAGGTCTCACCCTCTTTCCCACGTCCACATCGATCAATCTATACCTCTCTATATCGGATTAAATATATAGCTAATACACGCACATTAATTATACATCCAATGCCCCCCTCTCATCATCCATGCCTTCCGCTTCATCTCTCAGACGCGCACACAATGGCGAAGACAGGGCAGCAAGGGCCCTGCCCCCCTAACATCACTATATATCGAGGCTAATATGAATGTGATCATTAGACAATTGCTGGTAAAAATGGTTTAAGTTGATGAATTGGCCCTCCTCGTAAAGGATTAGCAATGCTTGGCCCCCCTAGCTCATGGGACATTTTTCATGGCTCCGCCACTGCGCGCAACAGCGCATGTTCTTGCCCCCTCTCTCTAAATATCGATCTCGCAGTTGTGCACTCCTTCATAGTCTCCCTCCACTCGGCCCTTCGCACCATCTTCTGGCCCCCACCGGATTTTGCCACATGTACAATGTAGCAGACTCCATGGTTGAACTTAAGCATAATGCACAAATCTCAAAACAACAGTTGTTCTCCTTTGTTCTAGAATCTTCCGTATCATAACTGCCCAAACTTTTTTTCTAGTTGAACTACCATTATTTGTTTTTACTTTATGCTTTAGAATGCACAATTCCATGAATCATAAAATAGATTAAGGGATTCTTTGATTCAAAGGATTCTCGAAGGAATTTTGGAGGATTCTTATAACCCACAAGTATAGGGGATCGCAACAGTTTTCGAGGGTAGAGTATTCAACCCAAATTTATTGATTCGACACAAGGGGAGCCAAAGAATATTCTCAAGTATTAGCAGCTGAGTTCTCAAACAACCACACCTGGAAACTTAATATCTGCGGCAAAGTATTTAGTAGCAAAGTAATATGATTGTAGTGGTAATGGTAGTAAAAGGTAACGGTAGCAAAAGTAATATTTTTGGTGTTTTGTAGTGATGATAACAATAGCAACGGAAAAGTAAAAAAGCGAAGAACAATATATGGAAAGCTCGTAGGCAATGGATCGATGATAGAGAATTATGCGATCGATCATGTAATAGTCATAACCTAGGGTGAAACAGAACTAGCTCCAATTCATCAATGTAATGTAGGCATGTATTCCAAATATAGTCATACGTGTTTATGGAAAAGAACTTGCATGACATCTTTTGTCCTACCCTCCCTTGGCAGCGGGGTCCTATTGGAAACTAAGGGATATTAAGGCCTCCTTTTAATGGAGTACCAGACCAAAGCATTAACACATAGTGAATACATGAACTCCTCAAACTACGGTCATCACCGGTAAGTATCCCGATTATTGTCACTTTGGTGTTAACGGATCATAACACATAATAGGTGACTATAGACTTGCAAGATAGGATCAAGAACTCTCATATATTGATGAAAACATAATAGGTTCAATCTGAAATCATGGCACTCGGGCCCTAGTGACAAGCATTAAGCATGGCAAAGTCATAGCAACATCAATCTCAGAACATTGTGGATACTATGGATCAAACCCTAACAAAACTATCTCAATTACATGATAAATCTCATCCAACCCATCACCGTCCAGCAAGCCTACGATGGAATTACTCACGCACGGCGGTGAACATCATGAAATTGGTGATGGAGGATGGTTGATGATGACGATGGCGACGGATTCCCCTCTCCGGAGCCCCGAACGGACTCCAGATCAGCCCTCCCGAGAGAGTTTAAGGCTTGGTGGCGGCTCAGTATTGTAAAACGCGATGAATCCTTCTCCCTGGTTTTTTTCTCCCTGAAAGTGAATATATAGAGTCAGGGTTGAGGTTGGTGGAGCGTCAAGGGGCCCACGAGGTAGGGGGCGCGCCCGGGGGGTAGGGTGTGCCCCCCCACCCTCGTGGACAGGTGGAGGCCCCCCTGACGTGGATCTTCATTCCAGTATTTTTTATATATTCCAAAATAATTCTTCGTTGATTCTCAGGTCATTCCGAGAACTTTTATTTCTGCACAAAAATAACACCATGGCAATTCTGCTGAAAACAGCGTCAGTCCGGGTTAGTTCCATTCAAATCATGCAAGTTAGAGTCCAAAACAAGGGCGAAAGTGTTTCGAGAAGTAGATACGACGGATATGTATCAGATTCTAATCCTTAGGAATTTTTCCTATATTGGTTGTTTGATTTGTACGATTGTAAACCATAGGAATTTTTTGATATGATTCATTTGCACTAGATTTCATAGGAAACATCCCATCCACTCAAACCTCTTTGAAAGAATTCTGCGTTTTTTCTATGCACAATCAAACACTCGTACCATCATGTAGGATTCAAGACGACATTCCACTCTAATCCCATGTTCTTCCTATTCCCGCGTTTTGGAAATCCTACGAATCAAAGAGGCCCTAGGTTTTTTATAAAAACTAATTGATTTTGAATGAGATGAACTATAAGAATTAAATGACAGCCTACATCAGGCATATATGACTCAGAGCTTACATGCTACGGTGTGGTATTTATTCATAATTTGGTTGCAAAATCTGACGCGTGCAATGCACGTGTACCTTACTAGTACTTCGAGTATGTGCAAAACACAATGGCACGCTACACAGTGTCTCTCTTACAGTTCATGAAGTCACGTGGCACATGTGGAGGCGTTGTCGCGACATCCTTGTGTGGATTGATCATAGTGACGTGCTGCTGGTTCCATAAGAATGTACTCGTCCTCCCTGAGCCGCACTGGCGGTACATGCACGAAGCGAAGATGTGCACGCGCGCCAAGCACACACTCATTCCCTCGCACGCACACGCGGGTACATGGGCGGACGCAATTTTGTACCAAGATCCACCCCATGTGATAATTTGATGCATGTAAAGTCCTTCACTTCATTGATGGTCAATTAATAGAGCGCATGCAAATTGAGTGGACGTGAGGGCAGAAGAAAGACATGCGCGTAGTACTGCGCACATGCGAGTAGTTAAATCATGGGTTGCTAGTAGTACTTCCATTGTTCTCCTTCGTATTTTGTGCCAATTTTTGACAATAACATAATCTTTACGCATCTGAGCAGTGTAGTCTACTTGAAATTTATGTTCCACTAAACTCATTGGGAGCCGTTTCAGGCCTTGAAACCAAAAACCATCAATTAATCTTTACCATGTTCCCATCACATTCGAAAGTACTAGTGCTACAGTTAAGTGCAAGCCTGCTCACACCTACCAGTACGTACCAAACCTGAACGTGTTCCCACTATGCAGGTTTTATTACTAGTGCTAGTACTTAGGTTATAAAAAGGGGAACTACCTAACCGAAAATTACTCTACCTTCCTTCTCATAAGTACTCCTTCTTTGTCCGTCCTTGCCATGGCCGGCGTGCAGAGCTCTAGGTCGAGAACTACTCGTAAAAGGGAGCGGCAACCAAGGCTACAGGAAAAAAAGAGGGCTCGCCGCCACGCAGAGACCTCGAAAGATATCTCACGGGCAAGCGATGGCTCCCAGGAGCGCCCTAGACGCGGAGGCGAACATGCGGCGCTTGAGTCGTTATCCTTCGACGGCATGCCTGATCAGCTCAATAAGCACCTCAATAAGCAGAAGGAGTTCATCCACGGCTTGGTGGAGCTACTGAAGGAGAGCCTCGACGACATGCCTGCTAAGCTCAATGAGCAGGGGGAGTTGACCGCCGGCTTGGTGATGCTGCTGAAGAAAAGCATTGCCTCGGAGAAGAAGGCGACCGGCAAAATCTGCAACTTCAGGAGGACAAGGTGAAGCTCTACCACGAGCTCGACCTACTGAAGGAGGAGAACGCCGGCTGGAAGAAGCTGCATGAGAATAGTAGTTCCTCGATGAAGATGTTGTAGGCCCTCGTCATGGAACAGAAGGAGGAGTTGGCGAAGCTCCGCATCGAGCACCCGACTGATGTCAAGGTACGTAATGCGGCCGTGGAACAGATGATGAAGGCTCGCGTCGAGAAACCCGGCGTCATGGACACAATGATGAAGATGGCGGAGGAGACGCGCAAGGAGATGGAGGTCATGGAGGCGATGAAGAAGCAGTTACGACTCCGTGGCCAGCAATCCTTCATGTAGTGAGAGCAGCGCCCCAGACTTGTGTGTGCGTCTTCCATCTTTTTTCGGGTGATAATCCTCCTTCTTTTGCTCCTATGTTTCTTATTTTGCTTCGGGTGTTTGGCCGCACATTTCACCTTCTCTGCGAGGCATGAATAGAACAATGCTAAAAATGAGATGAATAGCAAATTAGATCATTCTTTATCGCCAATGGAACAATGCCTCTTGCTAGTAATATATAATAAGCGTAGAGAGTAGAGGATATGTGTAACATTCCAAATTTTCAATTTGGAACGTTATACACTAAGATCATCATTGCACATCATATTTATTGCATTTTGGTTGATCCTAGAAATTTTCGCAACTCAAGGACTCTCGGAGAGAGTTGGGGATTTCGTTATTTTCATATTTGAGTTGTCTCAAATTGTGAGAATGGGATTATTTGATTTTATTTATTTTATCTTCAATTATTTCTAATATAAAAAAATATGAGAGGGAATGAAATGACTTTCCCAAAATAAAGAAATATTTAGGATTTAATAAAAAAATCAAACAAGATTTTATTTGGTTTTATTTGCTATTTTATTTGAATTTAGGAAAAATGCGCGTTTTTCAAAATTGCATTTAGGCCCCAAATAAATGTTCATCCTGTGTGGCTTGATTTTAGAAGACGGGAAATTTTATTTCGGGATTTTTGGAGTCAGTTTAGTAGTCCTTTTGTTTTTGTCTGAGTGTAACTATTTATAAAAAAACGCAACCGACCTACGGGCCGTGTCCGACTTGGACACGAGGCCCGTCCAGCTTTATAAGCCGGGGAGGCCCAGCCGGAACCCCACCCCCAAACCCTAGCCGCCCCAAGCCTGCGCCGCCACCGCCCGCTGCCGCCGCCGCCCACAGCCGCCACCCGCCGGACCGCCGCCCGAGGTTTACCTCGATCCCGCCGCTGTTTTTGTAGAAAAACCGTTCTGTTTTCCGATGGTTTTGTTTTTTTGTTTCGTTTTTTTAAATAGATCGGTTTTCCGGTTTATTTAAATAGTGGGCGTTCGTCGGTTCGTTCGTTTTAACGAACGTTCGTCGTTTTTCTGTTTCTCGGATTAAATCCGCGATCTTTCGGATCGCGATTTCTGATCCGATTTTCGTTTTAGTTTAACTTTTCGCTCGTTTATCATAATCGGGCGATTCAAGCGCCTGGAGTTTCGTCTCGAAACCCTCTTACCGTTTAACCAACTCAAACAAGTTTTTGCCACTGTAAAAATTGCCTTAGATCCAGAATAGTAAATGAAGCCTGTTTCTTTTGCCGTTTGTCTTTCGTTGCTTCGTTCGATTTGATTCTTTTTGCCAACCGGAGTTCTTAAGCTGAACCTTCTGGTTAGATCTCTTATTTGAGTTTTACCTGTACATTAGTTGAGTACTTATTGTATGCTTGTTTGTTTGCGATAGAGTACCCGGAGTGCGCCGCTTGTTACTTCGAATCGCTAGGTTTCTCGGATCATCAGCAAGGCAAGTAACACTTTGATCATACTTCCTACTACCCAATTTTATTGCATTAGATCAATCCTCACACATTGCATGATTAGGATCTAATTAAATTGTGGGTTTGGGAAGTATTTGAGGTAGTACCTATTACCTGTTTAATTATCAAACCTTTGGGAGTTACTTCTACATTGCTTATTATGTCATGCTATGCTAGTAGACGTGGATTGGGTGAGTGTATCCATGACAGATGTGAGATTCTTAATTAATGGTTTATTTAAGGTGGCAACTTAAACACACATCTGGGTGGATTGAGGTACCTGGGTATTCCAGGATTGCCTGCTTTTCTTTATGGACCGCCACCCAGGCTCAAAGGGATCATGAGATTATTCATTCTAGAAACTTCCGTGTGCAGCCACAAGCTATTATGGGCTCTAGCATAGTTGACTAAGTCGTGTGAACTCTTACAGTGGTAGACTAGCAGATGTAGGGGATGTAGGTGGTACGGTCTACCCATCGTAAGGTGCTAGCGCTTCTGAAAGACTATGTCTCGGTCACCCGTCTTCTCAAACACCATGTAGTGCGAGAAACCAAACGGAGGCGATCGAGTCTTGTGGGGAAAAATGCGCAAACCTCTGTAGAGTGTATAAACTAATCATGGTTAGTCGTGTCCCCGGTTATGGATATCTTGAGTATCTAGTACCTGGATTATCATGTGAATCTCAACATGTTACTCCAAAATTAATTTTGTTGGGTATTGTTTAATGATGATGTTTAATTGGGATTGAGAATGCTGTCAACCATTCTCAATGTTTAACAACCACCATGATAGTTAAATAAATTTATTCGTTTGCAGTAGGGAAAAATTGGCTTTAAGCAAAACTGTAACCATAGAGCTTTCCACCAGCCAAATATGCATATAGAATAGCTGTTTCATTCCATTACTCTCTATGTGTTACATTGCCAGCATATTCCATGTGCTGACCCGTTTGGGCTGCAATGTTAATGTTGCAGACTTTTCAGACGACGATTAAGGAGGTTTAGGTCGTGGTTCTATACTCAGTGATGCCGTTGGAGTTGATGGACTCACTTATCTTCCAAGCATTCTGCTGTTGTCGTTATTAGATGGCCTTAAGCCATATTTATTGTAATAAGTTCTCTCTTGAGACACTCGATGTATTAAGTGTGTGATTGCTACTCTGCTATAAATCCTTCAAGTACTATGTGGTGTCAGCATTACTGATCTAGGGATGACACCGGAGCATAGAGATTGGACCGTTTGTGGTCTGGTCGCTACAAGATGGTATCAGAGCCCACGCTGACTGTAGGATACAACCACTAAGCTAAATACCTACATCACTACTCACTCTCTTCTCTTTCTGACTCCTCATCTTTTCTACTCTTTTAGGATGGCGGATGCAAGGAACAAGTTCACTCAGCCGAATGAAGACACACCCTTTGGACGTCACTTGAAGGAAGTCACTAGATACCTGAACATAGGAGTACCAAGCTTCACCGGAACCTACAATGCCACCTTACTTGAAGAAGAGCGCTGGATGATTCAAGCTCAAGTTCCAGGAAGGACGTTCATGCCAGCCACTGAGCCCATAGAGTTTTATTTTGATGCACCAACTTGGAATCTAGGAAAGAGCATGGCAGCTCACATCGCCATGGGACGCATTGGAGAAGTCTACCGCAATGATCTCAAGGATACTATCTATGAGATTTGTGGGCGCCGAGATCAGCACTGGGAGATGATCCGCACAAGAAAGGATAGATCAATTGCAGCTTTCATCCAGGAGTTAAACCAGCACATTAGACGTCAGGAGAATCAGATGTGCGCCGACATGATAGACCTGAAGAAGGCAAAGACAAGAATCAAGGAACTGGAGGAAGAACTCAAGGCTACTCGTGAAGATTATGAAGAAGAAATTGAAGTATTAGTGTATAAGAATGCCGACCTAAGAATGAAGATTGGAATATTTATGGGAGGCCCTACACCGGTAGAAGAAGACGAAGAACCCAAGGAGATTCGCCCGGAAGACTACATAATCATCAACGACACCGACTCGAATCCCGACGATAACGATGATGACTATGTTGATGAAGCCGGAGCAGATATCATGGAGTCTGCAACCGAAGAATATTTCTAGTAGACCACCTCATCATTAATAGTAGTCCCCCATGTAAATATTATAGTCCGAGCACTTTTGCGATAGTTAGATCGATTGTATGCCCTTGTTTGATTGAATGAATGAAGTGAATTGTTTGCTTTTGCCTCATGTGCATATGGGTAGTGTTTTCCCTTTAGACCCCCTCTATTCTTAAACCTCATCTTTTCTAAACCCTCAGATGCCTCTGAGACGTGACCCCGATTTACCTTTCCACCGGAGCTCACTCAGTTGATCCAACAACAGAACACATTGATGCAGTTGCTAGTCCAAAATCAGAATCAAGGGAACAACAACAACAACCCACCACCACCACCACCTATTGATCACTTAGCCCATTTTCTTAGGCTGAATCCGCCGGTGTTTTCCAGTAGCATGGAGCCGATAGTAGCAGAGGATTGGCTCCGCAAGACAGCTAGAGAGTTAACCACAGCAGGATGCACGGATGCGGAGAAGGTGAAGTTTGCTGCAGATCAGCTTGAAGGACCCGCAGCATCATGGTGGGAGAATTTCACAGCCACTTTCCCTGTCGATACTATCACATGGGATCAGTTTCAGCAGGCTTTTCATACTACGCATGTTTCAGCAGGAGCTATGACCATGAAGAAGCGAGAGTTTCGCAACTTGCGCCAAGGAGGACGGACAGTTGGCCAGTATGTGGAAGACTTTAGTAAATTAGCACGTTATGCCCCAGATGACGTTGCTACGGATGCAACAAAGCAGGAGAAATTTCTAGAAGGACTGAATGATGAGTTGAGCATGCAGTTGATGGTAGCAACCTTCAACAACTACCAGGAGTTGGTACATCGTGCTCTCATGATTGAAGGGAAGCAGCAGCAAATTGAGAATCGCAAGAGGAAGTATGCACAACGAAAGCACAATTCAGGAGCTTAGCAGAAGCCACGATTTACCCCTAGGCCGGGAGGACATTTTCAGCATACCCATGGAGGAGGTAGCTCGCACAATCACAATGGCCCCAGGACTGGTAATGGGAATGGAGGAAGCAATGGCTAGAACCGCACCAACCCATCAACCCGAGCCAAGAAAGACCTGAGCCAAGTCACTTGCTTTAAGTGCCAGAAGACCGGACATTATGCCAATGAATGTCTTGAATCCCAGAATGGAAATGGCAATGGAAGCTCTGGGAAGAAGCCGAACCCTTTCAACCGGGGACAGGTGAACCACGTTAATGTGGAGGAGGTTGAAGAGCAGCCGGATGAAGTAATCGGTAAATTTTGGTTAAGTCATTTACTGCACTCGTTCTTTTTGATACTAGTGCATCGCATTCATACATATCAAGGGGATTTGTGGATAAGTATAAACTGCCAACCCAAGCCCTTAGGTCACCCATGTTAGTAACCTCGCCTGGAGCAGAATATATGGCTAGTCTATGGTGTGATCGGTTACCATTAAGAATTGGTAACTATGTTTTTCCCTCAGACCTAATAGTGTTGGAATCCCAAGGATTGGATGTGATATTAAGCATGGATTGGTTTTCAAAGTATGAAGGGAATATTGAATGTGCCAGTAAGTCAATTTTGCTTACCACCCCAGAAGGGAGAAGGATCAAGTATGTATCCCGACATGTGCCAAAGAGGACTCAAGTAAATTGTTTAACGGAGTTGTGCAGGAGGAAGTACCAGTAGTGAAGGATTTCCCCGAAGTATTTCCAGAAGAGTTGCCAGGCATGCCACCAGATAGAGATATTGAGTTTTTGATTGAGCTTTTGCCAGGCACAGGGCCAATATCAAAGAGACCATATAGGATGCCTGCAAAGGATTTGGTGGAAATTAAGAAGCAAATTAAGGATTTACTGGACAAAGGTTATATTCTCCCAAGTTCTTCACCTTGGGGATCGCCAGTACTTCTAGTAGAGAAGAAGGATGGATCGTTAAGGATGGTTGTCGATTATCGAGGATTGAATGAAGTAACCATCAAGAACAAGTACCCACTACCGATGATCAATGATCTGTTTGATCGATTGCAAGGAGCGAAGGTATTTTCCAAGATCGATCTGCAATCAGGATACCACCAGTTGAAGATTCGGGAACAGGATATACCCAAGACGGCTTTTACCACCATGTATGGGCTGTACGAGTATACCGTTATGTCATTTGGTCTGACTAACGCACCTGCATATTTTATGAACATGATGAACAAAGTGTTTATGGAGTTCTTGGATAAGTTCGTCGTAGTGTTCATTGATGATATCCTAGTTTACTCGAAGAATGAAGAGGAGCATAAGGAACATTTACGTTTGGTTCTTGGAAAGCTCAGAGAACATCAGTTATATGCCAAGTTTAGCAAATGTGAGATTTAGTTGAAAGAAGTTGGATTTCTCGGACACGTTATATCCGGAGAAGGTATAGCAGTAGATCCTACTAAAGTTGATACCGTGATCAAGTGGGAAGCACCAACCACCGTGGGAGAGATCCGGAGTTTTCTTGGACTTGCAGGATACTACCGGAGGTTTATTGAGAATTTCTAAAAGATTGCGAAGCATATGACAGAGTTGTTGAAAAAGGATACTAAGTTCATATGGACGGAGGAACGTGAGGCTAGTTTTCAGGAGTTGAAGAAATGTTTGGTTACCTCACTAGTGTTGATTTTACCATATCAGACCAAGGATTATGAGGTGTATTGCGACGCTTCACGTCGAGGACTTGGAGCAGTGCTGATGCAGGAAGGGAGAGTTGTTTCATATGCCTCACGACAGCTTAAGCCTCATGAGCTAAATTATGCTACGCATGATTTGGAGTTAGCGGCCGTAGTGCATGCATTGAAGACTTGGAGACATTTTCTGATTGGAAACCATTGCGAGGTATACATGGATCACAAGAGTTTGAAGTATATTTTCACACAGAAGGAGTTGAACCTCAGACAAAGGAGATGGTTGGAGCTCATCAAAGATTATGATATGAAATTGCATTATCACCCTGGAAAGGCTAACATAGTAGCTGACGCGTTGAGCCGTAAGAGTCATGTCAACACCCTAATGGCGGGAGATTTACCAAAGGAGTTAGCCAAAAATCTTCGAGAGCTATGTTTGGAAATAGTCCCGAAGGGCTATGTAGCAGCATTGGAGATTCAGTCTACGTTGATGGATAAGATCAGAGAAGCTCAAAGGACTGACCAGGAGATTGCTTCTATTAAGGAGAAAATGAACAAAGGAAAAGCTAGGGGATTTCGTGAGGATGAGCACGATACCTTATGGTTTGAAGACCGTGTCTATGTACCAAATGATCCGGAGATCAGGAAGTTAATTTTACAAGAGGCCCATGATTCACCATACTCGATTCACCCAGGAAATACCAAGATGTATTTGGATTTGAAGGATATTTTCTGGTGGACCGGAATGAAGAAGGATATTGCGAAGTATGTAGCAGTTTGTGATGTATGCCAGAAAGTGAAGGAAGAGCATCAGAAGCCAGTCAGATTGCTACAACCATTGCCGATACCCGAATGGAAGTGGGATAAGCTAGGCATGGATTTTATTACAGGATTGCCCAGAACCCGTTCAGGCTATGACTCAATATGGGTTGTAGTCGACCGCTTGACAAAGGTAGCTCATTTCATTCCAGTAAAGACTAAATATACCAGTGCAAAGTTGGCAAAGATATACATGACCAGGATCGTATGTCTGCATGGAGTTCCAAGGAGCATTGTATCAGATAGAGGAACCCAGTTTACCTCAAAGTTCTGGAATCAGTTGCATGAGACTTTGGGTACCAGACTAGAGTTTAGCACAGCTTTCCACCCGCAGACAGATGGACAGACTGAGAGTCAATCAGATTTTGGAGGATATGCTAAGAGCTTGTGCGCTAGATTATGGATCTAGTTGGGATGAGAATTTGCCATATGCAGAGTTCTCTTACAACAACAGCTATCAATCCAGTTTGATGATGGCCCCTTTCGAAGCATTGTACGGAAGGAGGTGCAAGAACCCATTGTCTTGGGATGAAGTTGGAGACCGCTAGTTGTTTGGACCGGATCTGATAAAGGAGTCTGAACAGAAAGTGAAATTGATTCGCGATAGGCTGAAGGTAGCTCAATCCAGGCAGAAGAGTTATGCAGATTCTAAACGCAAGGAGACAGTTTACAAAGTAGGAGATCGAGTTTATCTTCGAGTATCTCCACTTCGAGGAGTTAAGCACTTTGGAGTTAAGAGAAAACTAGCGCCACGTTTTGTAGGCCCATACAAAGTTTTGGAGCATATGGGAGAAGTAGCCTACAAGTTGGAATTACCCGAAGGACTGTCAGGAGTTCACGACGTGTTTCATGTATCCCATTTGAAGAAGTGCCACACAGAGATGGCTGACATACCGCTGAGAGATACGGTACCACTGGAAGCAATTCAGTTGGACAGTGATTTCACCTATGAGGAGAAACCAGTTAAGATTCTAGAATATGCCAGTCGAGTCACCCGCAGCAAGGTTATCAAGTTTTGCAAGCTTCAATGGAGCCACCACACAGAGGATGAAGCCACCTGGGAACGAGAGGAAGAATTGCTGAAAGACCACCCTCACCTATTTTCTAGCCAACCCGAATCTCGAGGGCGAGATTCATCTTAAGGGGGGTAGGTTTGTAACATCCCAAATTTTCAATTTGGAATGTTATACGCTAAGATCATCATTGCACACCATATTTATTGCATTTTGGTTGATCCTAGAAATTTTCGCAACTCAAGGACCCTCGGTGAGAGTTGGGGATTTCGTTATTTTAATATTTGAGTTGTCTCAAATTGTGATAATGGGATCATTTGATTTTATTTATTTTATCTTCAATTATTTCTAATATAAAAAAATATGAGAGCGGGAATAAAATGACTTTCCCAAAATAAAGAAATATTGAGGATTTAATTAAAAAATCAAACAAGATTTTATTTGGTTTTATTTGCTATTTTATTTGAATTTAGGAAAAATGCGCATTTTTCAAAATTGCATTTAGGCCCCAAATAAATATTCATCCTGTGCGGCTTGATTTTAGAAGCCGGGGAAAATTTATTTCGGGATTTTTGGAGTCCGTTTCGTAGCCCTTTTGTTTTTTTTCAGAGTGTAACACTTTATAAAAAAAACGCAACCGATCTACGGGCCGTGTCCGACCCGGACACGAGGCCCGTCCGGCTTTATAAGCCGGGGAGGCCCATCCGGAACCCCACCCCCCAAACCCTAGCTGCCCCAAGCCCGCGCTGCCGCCGCGCTGCGCCGCCGCCCGAGGTTTACCTCGATGCCGCCGCCGTTTTTTTAGAAAAACCGTTTCGTTTTCCGACGATTTTGTTCGTTTTTTTGTTTCGTTTTTTAAATAGATCGGTTTTCCGGTTTATTTAAATAGTGAGCGTTTGTTTGTTCGTTCATTTTAACGAACGTTCGTCGTTTTTCCTTTTCTCGGATTAAATCCGCGATCTTTCTGATCGCGATTTCTGATCCGATTTTCGTTTTAGTTTAACTTTTCGCTCGTTTATCAGAATCAGGTGATTCAAGCGCCTGGAGTTTCGTCTCGAAACCCTCTTTCTGTTTAACCAACTCAAACAAGTTTTTTTCCATTGTAAAAATTGCCTTAGATCCAGAATAGTAAACGAAGCCTGTTTCTTTTGTCGTTTGTCTTCCGTTGCTTCGTTCGATTTGATTCTTTTTGCCAACCGGAGTTCTTAAACTGAACCTTCTGGTTAGGTCTCTTATTTGAGTTTTACCTGTGCATTAGTTGAGTACTTATTGTATGCTTGTTTGTTTGTGATAGAGTACCCGGAGTGCGCCGCTTGTTACTTCGAATCGCTAGGTTTCCCGGATCATCAGCAAGGCAAGTAACACTTTGATCATACCTCCTACTACCCAGTTTCATTGCATTAGATCAATCCTCACACATTGAATGATTAGGATCTAATTAAATTGTGGGTTTGGGAAGTAGTTGAGGTAGTACCTATTACCTGTTTAATTATCAAACCTTTGGGAGTTACTTCTATGTTGCTTATTATGTCATGCTATGCTAGTAGACGTGGATTGGGTGAGTGTATCCATGACAGATGTGAGATTCTTAATTAATGGTTTATTTAAGGTGGCAACTTAAACACACATCTGGGTGGATTGAGGTACCTGGGTATTCCAGGATTGCCTATTTTTCTTTATGGGCCGCCACCCAGGCTCAAAGGGATCATGAGATTATTCATGCTAGAAACTTCCGTGTGCAGCCACAAGCTATTATGGGCTCTAGCATAGTTGACTAAGTCGTGCGAACTCTTACAGTGGTAGACTAGCAGATGTAGGGGATGTAGGTGGTACGGTCTACCCATCGTAAGGTGCTAGCGCTTCTGAAAGACTATGTCTCGGTCATCCGTCTTCTCAAACACCATGTAGTGAGAGAAACCAAATGGAGGCGATCGAGTCTTGTGGGGAAAAGTACGCAAACCTCTCTAGAGTGTATAAACTAATCATGGTTAGCCGTGTCCCCGGTTATGGACATCTTGAGTATCTAGTACCTAGATTATCATGTGAATCTCAACATGTTACTCTAAAATTAATTTTGTTGGGTATTGTTTAATGATGATTTTTAATTGGGATTGAGAATGCTGTCAACCATTCTCAATGTTTAACAACCACCATGATAGTTAAATAAATTTATTCGTTTGCAGTAGGGAAAAATTGGCTTTAAGCAAAACTGTAACCATAGAGCTTTCCACCAGCCAAATATGCATATAGAATAGCTGTTTCATTCCATTACTCTCTATGTGTTACATTGCCAGCATATTCCATGTGCTGACCCGTTTCGGGCTGCAACGTTAATGTTGCAGACTTTTCAGACGATGATTAAGGAGTTTTGGGTCGTGGTTCTATACTCAGTGATGCCGTTGGAGTTGATGGAGTCACTTATCTTCCAAGCCTTCCGCTGTTATTGTTATTAGATGGCCTTAAGCCATATTTATTGTAATAAGTTCTCTCTTGAGACACTCTATGTATTAAGTGTGTGATTGCTACTCTGCTATAAATCCTTCAAGTACTGTGTGGTGTCAGCATTACTGATCCAGGGATGACACCGAAGCACAGAGATTGGACCGTTTGAGGTCTGGTCGCTACAGGATATGGCACTGGGCTGCCGTGTTTCGTGTTCCTCCATCGTACTCCAGTGGAAAACTTGAGTATACCGCACAGTTCTTTGCTCCTCCTTAGGTTGTCGGCACATTTATACGGGCAGTCAAATCACAAGGCCCCGCCTTCCAGTAGTAATGAACCATCAAATCACAAAGGCCCTTGCCTCTCATGAAAAGGACCAAGCTAGACTGTGCTGCCCTCTAGCCTTTTTAAAAATGTATACATTTGTACAGTAGTAGTATCGATGGATTGCGCCATGGAGCAAAACTAACAAGATGTAATTAAAGAAAAAAGGTGGTACATATAGAGAGCGCTCGTCGCCAAATTATACATATACTATATGACACTACCCACTATGAAGGTACTAGTAACATAGACTAGTAACTAGTCTATGCTACTCTCCACTATGACCAGCCAAAGTCGAGGCGCGGATACCAACGAGGGCCTGGTTGTGTCTATACTTGGACAACTCACCCGACTGCATACGCACCAGGTAGACAAAGCTCGTGTCGTGTTGGTGCCGTGTGCGGCCTGCACATTAACCAAAACCTCGCGCCTCCATCTTATCCTTCGCGTTTTAAACTTCTCAATCTCAAGGCCAAGGAGCAATGTGAAACCTATGATAGAGCCAATCGGATGGTTGAGAACACTACAATTTGTAGCTACATATGCATGTGTGAGAGAGGATGAGTGCGTGCATGTGCCTCTTCTCAGAGTACAACTGTATGTGGGTGGCATCGACCTAGGGAGCAGTGATGGTGCGTGTGAGAAGTCCCGAGAGATAGGTGTAATGCGTCTGAAAAAAGACTAGTCTATGAAGGTCAAGCGTAAGATATGTATCCAACGGTGCCAGTTTTTGCACATACACAGTAATAGAAAAAGAACTAGTACCATGGCATATGCTACACCACGGCCGAGAAAACGTTCCGACGTTACGCCATTCGGCCATATATATTGTACGTATATAATGTGAAGAAACAAGTGGTAGTACTATACCAACTAAAAGATGAAATGTGCAAAATATAACGAGAAGAAACATAACATAGTTCTACTGGGGGCTCATCACAACACACCCCTCAAATAAAACTAAGCACACCTAAAATTAAACTAAGCAACTAATCCAGTAGACACTGCATTACAACCACCATGAGCAACGACACTGCCACCTTACTCCGACTCCTCAAACACGTCCTCGACTTCGTCCTTGCCCCTCTTCCTCTTGGCCGATACTTCTTTGCTTGAACTGCACACTTGGGTCTTGCTCCTCATCCAACCCTTGTAGATATTGAAATAAAGGTAGCCATCCATTGCAGCGTAGTGGATGTGGTCTATATCTAGTACATTCCACTCCCATGCATGATGAAACTTGAACGGAGGTTTGTTCAGTGTACCGTACGAAGGATGAACCATGGCTCCTGCCAGGGTCAGCATTGAAGGCTGATCACGGGAGGACACTAGCCCTTTCTTCTGGAGGTCGAAGGGGTCGCCTACAATGAGGCCTATCCTACCCAGGATTTCCTTGTCGTTCCTAAAGTCTATAGTAACGAATTTGACTCGGACATCCTTGAGGAAATTCTTAAAATCCTGGCACTCAATGTCGGCATGGCATATGTGGTAGACCAAGCATAAGTCATGCACGCAAACCTAGATCACGGCAGGTTTCTTCTTCTCTGCCTCCTTTAGATTCTTCTCGCTTCCCAGGACTGTGCTGTACTCAACATCTACCCCAGCGACCCACTCATCATTTGAGTTTTCGAACATGCATTTGAAGCGAGCAAGGCATTCTTTCACTGTTGCAGGAGAATGGGTGTAGATGACGTCGAACTCATCGCCGGTGATGGTTCCAACCATGTACTCACCATTGATCATGCAGATTTGGGACGCCATGGATTTGGGAGGACGGTTAGGATTAGTGGAACTGCCGTAATGTGAAAGGACGTGACGACTAGGAGCGGTTTATCGATTGTAAAAATGTCGAGTGGGGGGCGCATGCGAATGGCAGGATAGTGGCTTGCCTAGTGGATAAATGGATTCATGCACATCATTATGGGGGCCCAATTAGATGTCATGTCTACTCGACGCCCAATTAAATGGCTTTTGATGTCATGTCAAGCGTCCGGAAAATTACATGTGATATGAAGCTTTCCATTCTCCCATGATACGGGCTTCCGTGAGCCCTTGGATTTGAGATCGAATGGTTGCATGGCGTGATTCTAGACCTATGGGTGAATATCCTATCCTGGAGGGTTATTCTGCAAATTTTCAGCAACTTAGCATGCGACCATTCGATCTCAGATCCAAGGGCTGCCAGCAACCCATATCATGGTCGCGCCTACCACGACCGTCGCCTCGCTCGCGTGGCCGCGCCCTTGGAGATTTAAAATGGTGTGTTAGGCTATCTGATGTTGGCATGTCATACATAGTCATCACTTAGTCACTTATACAATAAGGTTAGCTATAAGGTTGGCTATAAGAGTATTTTTTTTCTTTACTTCTCTCTATCTCTTTCTTTGTAGTATTTATTGCATTTGCCAAGGAGTGAGCTCTTCCAATGAAATGGTTCTTAGATGAGGTGCTATGGGCATTAAATGGCTTAGCAACTCAAGTCCCCAATGCATAGGTGCTTAGTTTTTTGTTGCTAAGTTTGCTTCATCTAGGTACACGCGCTTATCACCGATTCTTCCTGGGGTCACCGAACTAGTCTATCTCTTCTTAATTAACTTGCCACATCAGACTTTATGCCTATGTGGCGGGCTTAGCACCTGTAGGATCAAGTACAATAGTGGGCTATAAGCCCGCTTTACATGGCAGTTTTGCATATCTGGGGGAAAGAGGCAAGGAAAAAGTGGAGGAGTGGGCTCTCAAGCAAGAGCCAGCCTCTACACCTGTATGGAGGTGGTCAGGAATCGGGAGACTGAAGCTGGTTGTAGCGCCGCAGTTAAAATGGTAATGGCAAGTCAAATCATTGAGCCCCACCTGTCCAGAAGTAACTCATTGTCAAATCACACATCCCTACGTTTGCAGCAGCCTACTCCCTCATCTTCTCGCGTCTCTGTCGAACCAACTCGGCGGAACTGCCCCGCCTACCGCGCGGGAAAAGCCCTGCCCTCGACTTTTAAATAGTACAATATACTAATTTTGTATCCATGGATTGCGCCATGGAGCAAAGCCTCAAGAAAATGGTGGTACGCATGTACGGAGTATATAGCACGCCCGTCGCATTCGCGTCGCACCCCAGACGGTCGGTCGGTCTAGCACGCCACTCTCCGAATGGAACATGCATCATATTGCGTTTGCACACACATGTGGGACCATAATTGAGAACCAACCATAGGCACACACCCCGGCCCCGCAAGTCGGGTGAGTTAATAGAAGTAGTACATACGTTGGTACCTGGACGATCCCTGCAAGACACAGAAGATCAGTTCGTCCATGCATGTGACCAGACTCTAGCAGACATGCCTAGATTGGCTATCGTCTACATATCGTGCAGGCTGTGTTGTACATGGTTGTAGTTCTGGTGAGAAATCTAAAAAAAGGTTTCTTTTCATCTCGCAAAATTAGGTGTCATGTGCTTCGAATCACTGTGAGGGTTAAACAGCGACAACTGAGTTGGGCTAGTCATTGGGGGCACATGCACGAAGACTACTCGCCTGCCATCTAGGTCAAGTCGGCCATGTTAATTAGGACATCTATCGACGGACCCCTTTTCTACGAGTTTATCTTTAATTTGATCTTTGATCCTCGTCTAGTTTGTCCGTCGGGATTCATCTTGTCTCCTTTGGGCAGTGAGGTTGCGATTTCTTGTCATGTGGCATTTTTCGTGTTATATGTTATAATCCGGTGCTTCAGATCAAAATGACAACAAGTGCGCCTCCGGGGCACGTGCATGAAGACTTCTTGGCAGCCATTGCCGAGGTCAAGCCGGCTCCGGCCGGTAGACAAAAGAAAACTAGTACTCCACTATATAGGCAGGAGCCTCCGCATTTGCTTGCTAGTGTTGCTCTCTTCACACTGTCTCGTCCTCTCTAGATCTAAACACGACAGTGGTGGCCACACACTCTCTCTCTACTCACCGTTGGTCACAGATCCAGCCGGATCCTCTCATCCAGGGAAGGTGAGAAGGTGCAACGTTCACGCAATCGTCCTTGACGACGGCTCTTACCCACTGCCGGTGCGTCCTAATCAGCGTGCCTTGCTGTTCTCTCCCAAGCATCGTTGGCGAGGGAGGGCCTCCCACCCCTTCTTCCTCGCTGTCGTAGTGTGGGCAGATCTGGCCTCCTGCCGCCCACCTAGCGACATCCCGGTGACCCTCAGGTATAACTTCCTTCGAAACCGGACTTGCTCTACTTCCCGAGCTCCTGACGTCGATGCATTTGTATCTTTTACTATTTCTCAGCCCCCCTCGTGTAGATAGGATCGATCGGCTGTTCGAAAACCACCTATTTTTTACTGTTAAGAGGTAAAACTAGTTCATGCACTCGAATCTAGCAGTACTTGGTTCAAACAAGGAAGAAAGGGGGTGGGGTGGGGGAAGATTTGTTACCTGAATCTCGGACTTGGCCGAAAGAGGAAATAATGGGGGCGAAAAGTAGCAGAGACTGGCTATCCAACTGGTCTCTAGGTCTAATAGGGAAATAAAGGGAACGCAATACAAACTCAATATAAACCCGATCTATTGGTTGAAAAAGGAAAGAAAGTGGGACTAGGGGACAAGTCAACAGAGTAAGTCCAGCACTAGATTTCCTAGCCTCACACAGTATAAGGTGGCTATATGCCGAACAAAAATGGGACCACCCCAGATATCCTCTTCTGATGTTTGTTGCCCCAAGCCGCTCTTATGTAATGCCACTGGTTAAATGTAGCAGTCGCACTATTAAAAGTAAGGACACGTTAAACCAATGTTGTTTTCAATGTAATGCCTCCAGTAATATGAATCAATGGCACTTTTCTTCATGTCCTGCTAAATTTCCCATTAAGATAAGTTGCTTCTTTTCGTTAGAGATGCAACTGTCCTGGTCCACCTACTCTCTAGGAGCTTCACGACCAACCTTGATGTTGCTCAATTTTATTGTAACTAATGAAGAAGAAGCTCGGTGGGTTTCGTTTTCTGATGGAAATGGAACTGGAGCTGGATCCCTTTTCTTAAAAAAAAAAGAAGTTGCTAGCTCATGGGACATTGCTTCATTTTAGGTGAACTGCACCAAAAGGTCCCATGAATTGAATCATCCATGTTGGTGACTAGTGTCATCCCTTCTACGATGGCATCGACTGCAGATATGGTTGCCATCACGAGGTATGTTCCCTTTTGGTCTGACCATTTGCCAAAGATCATGCATGTTGATCTTGCTCATGTGCTACTATTTTGGCACTGCCATGATAAAGCAGTAATGTTATTATTTTGCACCTTAATCTAGTGGCACTATTAATTTGAGGCAATGTTTTGGCACCGCTAGTGCCACTGTTTTTTTATATATCAAAGGAGGGGTTTCCCTTCGATTTCATTAAAGAAACCCAACCATAGAGAACCATTATCCGACAACATCTTAGTGTAAACGGGCAGTTATGCAACTACTACTAGAACGGACTGAGTACTAGCAGGAGCCAAGTTCGCCACATAAGCTAGGCGGGTAGGGGGACACAACACCAGCTCGACCAAGTTTGGATTACAACCCAAATGCTACCACAGAAACATCAAGGGGAAGATAGGGACTGAAAGAGCCAGCTTCAGCATCCCAGTCTAAGCACCCCTAGCCTTCATCCTTGCGACGCACGGTACACCTCGTTTGCCACCTGCTCGACCCTAGTGTTATTGATAAAATGAAGTAATAATACAGTTAAAATAGAGCGAGTGTCCTCACTATCATTTCATTTCCAATGTAGATAAAGAAAGTGCTTCTCTTTGTTAATGTATGTTTCATCAACTAGTCCCATTGTTAATGTTTAAGCCTTTCTGCAAACTAGGGTGCTTAATTTTAGTTGATCTGCACAAAAATAGAGATTTGAATGTCTCAAGGCCCCTCCTTGTACTACCGCTGTACACTAATGTTCATCACTGGCAGAAGGTGTATCGGGGAGACTTGGGTCGATTTCTAGTATGATGTAATATTTTATTTTGTTTATTAGTGTATGTTTCATCAACTAGTGCCACTATAATGTAATCACGCCTTTTCATTATCTATGCAAACAGGGTTATTCAGCTGCATTTTGGTGGAACTGCACAAATGTATGAATGGAACCGGCATATATGTAGAGTGCCAGGTGCCAAGTAAAAATTACCAACACCCACCCTGCTCCATCTAAGCATTGGCATCCACCACCATCAGCGGGATGTGTGGGGCTCACTGTGGATGGAGCTTTCTCGGCAGCAAATCCTCTAACCAAATACTAGTAGCTTAGACTTAAAAAATACTAGTAGCTTATATTGGCAGTTTTCTAGGGGTGTACTCTTTTCTAAAAGAAGCACCATCTATTTTTGTTTATTTGTACACAGTGTCACAACGTTGACCTAATGGTCCAGAGCTATTTTAGGGTGATTGGCGTAGTACTCGGAGACTGATTGTAACCATGATTTTTATTAGTTGTCACACTGATTGTAAGCATGAGCAGATGCAAGATTAGGTTAGTGCCAAGCTTACCTTAAACCCTACCGACATCGTTGAAACAAGGCGAGTGTCGAGGGAACCGTGGAAAACGGCAGGTAAGCGACGTCGCGCCATCCGGTCTCCTCTTGCGGTGGGAGACCGAATACTCATGTGGCTCCGGCTGGCTCTACACCCTCACGAATGGCACACCATACTCGATCTATTCGTTATCCTCTGTGTGCTCAACCTTCAACCTGTACGCCCACCACCTCCACCTGACTTTCGCCTCGGGCGAATCTGTCTGCTCCATCGCCCAGAGGAGATACTCGATGAACTCGAAGGACTGCGGCATGACTGCCGCCGAGGAGTACATCGCCGCCCTCACCGCCGTCGTCTCGCTCTTTCGCATACATTGCCACATGGCCTTCACCGTCCTCGAAATCTCCCACTCATTGTCAAACCAAGTAAGGATCTCCTTCAACCTGGCTAACTTTGCCTGGTCGCTGCCGGCGATCTGCCTGATTTGCTACTACATCCCCTCCATAGATGTCCTTCTGAGTGGTCCGGTGCTAGCTTTGGAAGATGGGAGGAGAGACGGTGGTCTTGCAATAGAGAAGAGGGAGAGGCGAGACAGTGGTTTTGGAATGGAGATGATGGAGAGTAGAGGGGGTGGTTTTGAAATGGAGAAGAGGGAGAGGCAATGATGTGGTTTTGGAATATAGCTGATGGAGAGGAGAGGTTCCCCTGCCTTTCGATCACTGACGTGTGATTCTCAGAGAAGAAACTGTAAGTTTCAGTTTTGGATAAGAAACTGAAAGTTCAGTTTCAGATAAGAAATTGCAACTTTAATAGACAGAGCATTTATATTAACACGGCCTTTTCAAACAGTGTTAACATCATGCTGGAAGTTTTATTCATGGTCGAAACTGGAACTACCAGCCAGTTAACATCATGCTGATCAACATTCATGCATAGCACATCTTCATATGATGCATAGTCAAAAAGATATGCTATTTTCAAGATGCCCACACAATGTCGAGCGTGCGAAAAACAGAGAAAACGAGGGATGAAGTTTTGGCAAGTGTTGGACGTGGTGTGTGTAGATGACAATTGGGACCCACATGTCAATAAAGGCAGAGGAAAAAATTTTGGAGATATTTTCTCTGCACATGTGGAATCGAACCCGGGCGGAACAACTGTCGGGTAGTGTCACTCGGCCACTAGGCTAGTTCAGTTTTTTCGTTACTAATAAGGCACTTCCTCAGGTGGTCGAATCTTCTCCTGCGCCTTTGTGCGCTCGCCGCGACGCCGCTGTCTGCCGTTGTGAACATGCTGAACAAACGAGAGGAATCTGGAGAGGACTATACATGGAGAGGCGGACAGTCGGGAACCACCAGGTCTATGGCCGTACGCAAGCAAGTGCCTCATCGAAAAAAATACTTCCTCCTAATGCTATACTGATGTTGGGGCCCATGGGTTTGTCAACATAGTTACATTTTTTAGGTGCTTCAACGTAGTTACTATAGGAGATAAATTCACAACGAAGCCGTGGATCTGGCAGGTATCATTTATTATCACTAGGGCAGCAAGTATCAGCTGGGTTTTGGGCTGCCACGTCTAGGCATTCTTTTATAACATGCGCAGCCCACGACCTCGGATGGGAGGTCCATAGGCCTGTTTGTATTTTCTTGAGGGCCGTGATGTATCGACCAGCCTATGGACCTCCCATCCGAGGTTTTATTTTTCCTGAAACATCGGCAGCCCAATTTATGTTTTTTTTGAAGAAAACGCAGAGGTCTGTTCTATTTTTCTATATAAGAATAGGAACGCCTGGTTCAACTTATGTTTCCCTTCTAACTATATTATATATATGTAACACCCCGGATGTAACTTTCCCTATTTGTACTCCAACTCTTTCCGTTTCCGGCGTTAAGTTATATTTATTTCCTCGGGTTCGGGTCTTTGTCTCCGTGTGTTGTTGTCTTTGTCATGCATCTCATATCATGTCATCATGTGCATTGCATTTGCATACGTGTTCGTCTCATGCATTCGAGCATTTTCCCCGTTATCCGTTTTGCATTCCGGCGCTTCGTTCTCCTCCGGTGGTCATTTCTAGCTTTATTTCGTGTGTGGGGATTAAACATTTCCGGATTGGACCGAGACTTGCCAAGCGGCCTTGGTTTGCTACCGGTAGACCGCCTGTCAAGTTTCGTACCATTTGGACTTCGTTTGATACTCCAACGGTTAACCGAGGGACCGAAAAGGCCTCGTGTGTGTTGCAGCCCAACACCCCTCCAATCTGGCCCAAAACCCACCTAACTCTGCTCCATGTCCTAGAGCGTTCCATCACGATCGCGTGGCTGAAAACGGCACCTCATTTGGACTCTCCTAGCTGCAGAAAACCCCAATATGCCTATTTAAACACCCCCCGAAATCCGGATCTTCCTCTCCCCCCGAAAACCCTAATTCCCACCTCGCGCGACCGGACATGTCCGTGCCAACCGGACGCACCGCCGCCGACGCCCGCAGCCGCTAGCGCACTGCCACGTGGCGGCTCCCGCCCGCGCCGCCGCCGCGGCCCGCCGCCCCATCGTGGGCCCTCTCCACGCCCGAACCGGCCCGCGCCATCCTCCCTCCGCGCCGCCCGAGCCGTGCAGCTCCTCCAGCCCGGCGCCGCCGCCCGCTTCTCCGGCTGCCCGGAGCTCGCCGCTCCGCCGCGGGCCTCCGCCGACCGGAGCCGAGCCCGGCGCCGCCAGCCGCCGCTCCCGCCGTCAGCCGCCGCCGCCCGTCCGCGCCCGGCCGCGACCCCGCCGCCTCTTCTTCGTCCACGCCGGTGCTGCCATCCCCATCCTCAACTCCTGCGAACAGGGCCGGCGTCGAACCTCGGGAGGCGCGCCCAGATCTGGATCGGGGTTGCTACAGTAAACCCTAGGGGTAGTTTTTTTCACCAAGTCCCGGATATTTTTAGTTCATATGCCCCTGTTCGCGGCCCCGTAACTTTGCATCGGTAGCTCCGATTTGGGCGTATAGCATATCAAAATGTTCACCTCAGAGAGTACATCATTTCGTTCCATTGAATGATTCTCATTTGAGCTCATCTTGGTGCCCGAAATGCTATCAGAAGAGGGAAACTTGAGTTAATTGTCAGATCTGCTACTCCGTTTAGCACTTTTGTCATTTTTGCCATGATTATTTTGTGCATGCTATGCCCGTGAGTTCTTCATATGTTTTGTTAAGGTTTTTTTCATCTTTCCAGAGGTGCAACCCATGTATTTTTAGGATGTATGTGGTGACTTGTGCAAGCTTGCAAAGTGGTGCACTTGCTAATTCTGTTTTCAGGGACGTAGTGATTTCACTAAGTCCTGGGATCGTTTAGTTCATGATGCCATATATTCTTGTTGTTTCCTAGTGATCCGTGCCTCTTTTGAGGATGATCAGTAAGGGAGTTTTGTTAATATTGTAGTGCTTTATCCATCCATGTCTTTGTTTGCAATTATGGAGCACCCTAGCTTCAGTCAATCGAGCTCTACTTTTGCTTCGTTGTGAATCTGGGCAGATCATCAACTTGTTTGCGATTTTGCCGATGTTATTGTAGTTGATCCGTGCATGCTATGCCATTGTTCTTGCCATGTCTAGCTTGAATTTTGTGCCTTCTTAAGGTATGTATGCTTGTCTTGCCATGACTTTCCCCGTGGTGAGTGCATCGAGCTCGTAAACATGCCTTCGTGAGTTATGTTTCAGCATGTCCCAGTTTTCACTAAGTCTAAAAACTGATTATGTTTTTGCTATGTTCGTGTGCTTGTTAGTATATTTTGTGATCCCTTTTGGCTCAAGGTCACTAAGGGACTTTTGTTAAGCTTGTTGAGTAGCTCCATGCCATTTCTTTCTTTGTCATGTTCAGGTCCTGTAACATGTCGTTTTGTTGCTCCGAAGAGGGCTATATGATCTGAAATTCCAGACAAGTGTTAATTTCACCAAGTCTGAGATCTATTTTACCATTTGCGTTTTTGCCATGCTTGTTTGAACCTCCTAATGGATGAATTGGCCGTAGCTCAGTGCTAGACTTTTGTTAAGCATCTTGAATGCTTCCCTGCCATGTACTTTGATGCCATGTTTGAATGTTGTAGCATGATCATCTCATTGCATTTAGATGCCTACTTGCTGTAAATCGCAGACCGGTGTCATTTTTAAATCGCTTGCCATTTCCAAACCATAACTCCAATTCCGGCGTTCTTTATATCGTTTTCAAGCGATTTCATCTCATCTTTCCAGTGGCACACTTGGATTTCCAAGTTGAGGCCAGGTTCATGCATTTCCTGTCATATCTTGTATTTTGCATCCCGCATCGCATCCCGCATAGCATATCATCATTTCATCATATTGCTTGGTCTTGCACGTGGTTGATTGTATCCTTGTTGCTTGTTTGTCTTGTTTGGGTAGAGCCGGGAGACGAGTTCGCTAGCGAGGAGCCCGTTTAGTTTGCTTTTGAGGATCCAGTCAACTCTGACAACTCTGCAGGTAAGATGATCATACCCTCGAAATCACTACTATCTTTGCTATGCTAGTTTGCTCGCTCTTTTGCTATGCCATTGCTACGATGCCTACCACTTGCTTGCAAGCCTCCCAAATTGCCATGTCAAACCTCTAACCCACCATTGTCCTAGCAAACCGTTGATTGGCTATGTTACCGCTTTGCTCAGCCCCTCTTATAGCGTTGCTAGTTGCAGGTGAAGATTGGAGGTCGTTCCTTGTTGGAACATTTATTTACTTGTTGGGATATCATTATATTGCTTGCTATCTTAATGCATCTATATACTTGGTAAAGGTTGGAAGGCTCGGCCTCTCGCCTATTGTTTTGTTCCACTCTTGCCGCCCTAGTTTCCGTCATATCGGTGTTATGTTCCCGGATTTTGCGTTCCTTACGCGGTTGGGTTATAATGGGAACCCCTTGATAGTTCGCCTTGATTAAAGCTTTTCCAGCAATGCCCAACATTGGTTTTACCATTCGCCACCTAGCCTTTTCTTTCCCTTGGGTTCTGCAGACTCAAGGGTCATCTTATTTTAACCCCCCCCCCCGGGCCAGTGCTCCTCTGAGTGTTGGTCCACCTGTCAGCTACCGGTGGCCACCAGGGGCAACTCTGGGCTGGCCTACCCGTACCTAGGACAATCTGAGTGTGCCCTGAGAAAGAGATATGTGCAGCTCCTATCGGGATTTGTCGGCACATTCGGGCGGTGTTGCTGGTCTTGTTTTAACCTGTCGAAGTGTCTTGAGTTACCGAGATACCGAGTCTGATCGGAACGTCTTGGGAGGAGGTCTATTCCTTCGATTGACCGTGAGAGCTTGTCATGGGCTAAGTTGGGACTCCCCTGCAGGGATTGAACTTTCGAAAGCCGTGCCCGCGGTTATGGGCAGATGGGAATTTTTTAATGTCCGGTTGTAGATAACTTGAACCCTAATTAAATTAAAATGAATCAACTGAGTGTGTTACCGTGATGGCCTCTTCTCGGCGGAGTCCGGGAAGTGGACACGGTGTTGGAGTAATATTTGCGCAAGTTGTTCTCTAACTTCTCGCTCATGCCTTGCCTCCTCTTCTCGCTCTCTTTTGCGAATAAGTTAGCCACCATACTTGCTAGTCGCTTGCTGCAGCTCCACTCATATTTTACTTTGCCATGCCTATAAGCTTAAATAGTCTTGATCGCGAGGGTGCGAGATTGCTGAGTCCCTGTGGCTCACAGATTACTATTACACCAGATGCAGGGCCTGATGATTCCTCTCCAGGAGACGCGTACGAGCTCAAGTGGGAGTTCGACGAAGACTCTCAACGATACTATGTTTCCTTTCCCGACGATCAGTAGTGGTTCCCAGTTGGGGGTGAACGGGACCATTGTCGCACGTTGGGTTCTCTTTTATTTTGGCGCCGTAGTCGGGCCTTGAGTGTATGGATGATGTAATGTTATTTATGTACTTGATTGACGTGGCGAGTGTAAGCCAACTATGTTATCTCCCCTTTTATTATTATTACATGGGATGTTGTGAAGATTGCCTAACTTGCGACATAAGCCTTTCAATGTGATTATGTCTGTAAGTCGTACCTCGACACGTGGGAGCTATAGTCGCATCAAGGGTGTTACAAGTTGGTAATCAGAGCCTTCCCCGACCTTAGGAGCCCCATTGCTTGATCGTTTTTTAGCGGCCGAGTTGTGTCTAGAAAAATGTTTTGAGTCTTTAGGAATTATATATCGGAGAGTTTAGGAATTCGTTTTACTTCTTAGTCTCCTCATCGCTCTGGTAAGGCATCCTGACGTAGAGTTTTGACTCTTCTCTTCTCAAATTTCACTAAAAAAATATTTTAGGATCACGCGGGTATCTTGGAATCGTTCCGATGGTTTTTTGATGAGAACATTGACTTGGTGCCTCCTGTCAGGGGTTTAGTGGAAGTGTGCCGGGGAGTTGAGCTCTGAGGTGTTGTCATCATAATTTTATCGTTGCAATTCTGGAATACCTGAGTCTAGTACGCCAACATAAAAAATCTCTTTTATGCAGTTCGTTGGTGAGATAACCTCGACGCCACCCAGTACTAGGGCGGGAGTTCGGGAGTATCGCCATAACTTGTATAACGGATGCTTTTCGAAGGTTGAGGTAGATGGTTTCCAAAGGTTTCTTGGTTATGTGTTGAAGGATGGATACAGCTGGATGTAGGATTTGCTAGTTTGGGTGAGATATTATGCTTCCCCTGTATCCCCAACACCTGATTGCATAACCGGAAAGGTTCGGGAGTTTCATAGGTGGGAATTCTAGTAGCTCTAGTTCTTCTTCCACGGATATTGGTTTGAGATTGGGATTTCTTACCGATTATTCGTTCTTGATCCGTACCTTGTTGATTTATTTCTCTACCTTAATTCTGTGTGGCTTCTCAATTTATGGATATGTGACCATTTTAAGAGGAATGCATTCGTTCATTTTGTTCGGATGTGAAGACTATATGTTGCAATTTTCATTCCGTTGGATTCAGCTTCAATATTTATCTATCAATGTGCTAATGGTGGTCAACCTCTTCAGGATGGCTCCGCCAACGCGCACGACTCCGAATCCTGATCCGCCACCACCACCACCTCCTCCAGAGGCATGGCAAGCTGTGATGGCCGCAACCAATGCAAACACATAGTTGATCATGCAAATTCTTCAAGACCACAATCAAGGCAGTCAAGGGAATCAAGGCAGCAATCAGAGTCACTTTGCTACACTCAACCAGTTCCTTGCTAACGGGCCAAAGACTTTCAGCAATTGTGTTGAGGCAACCGATGCTGACGATTGGCTTGTGGATCTGTGCAAGCATTTCGAGTGCAGTAACATCAGGCCTGAGGACTTTGTCAAGTTCGCTTCCTTCCAACTCAAAGATCAAGCTGCAGAATGGTTCCAGCAGTACAAGGACTCCAGAGGTGGACGTGTTATCACTTGGGATGATTTCTGTCGAGATTTCCGAGCTCATCATATTCCTCAGAGCGTGGTTGAAAGCAAGCGTGAGGAATTCCGCAATCTGAAGCAAGGATCTTTGTCTGTCTATGACTACAACAAGTTGTTTCAGAAGCTCGCCCGTTTTGCCAAGCAGGACGTCCCTGATGAGAAGAGCATGATATATCAGTTCAGGGGTGGTCTCAGAGAAGAAATTCAGCTAGCTCTTGTTCTCTTCGAACCCTTGAGATACGATGAGTTCTACAACATGGCACTGAAGCAAGAGGCTGCTCAGTTGAGGTGTGATGCTTCCAAGAAGCGAGTCAGAGATGTTACTCCTTCTTCCTCTACTCAAGTGGCCAAGCAGCAGAAGTTTTGGCTTCCTCCTCCTCCGTTCCGTTAGCCGTTTCAGCAGAAGAGCAAAGGTGGCAGTGGTTCTTCCCACCCACCCAACCCTGGCTTTTAGAACAAGACTTCGTCTCAACCTCCAAGATCGAGTGCTCCGTATCACTGTCTGCTTTCAGAGGTCACGTGCAACAAGTGCCAATAGAAGGGTCACTATGCCAACAAGTGTCTCAACCAGAGGCGTCTTCCTCCTCCTCCTCCTCCTGTCAGATCGGCAAGTACAGCTGTGGTCAAGCATAACCCCAAGCATGCCAAGGTCAATTTGATGAATGCAACTCAGGCAGAGGACTCGTCAGATGTGATCATGGGTAACCTTCCTGTTAATGATATTCCCGCAAAAGTTCTTTTTGACACTGGTGCATCGCATTGCTTCATCTCGAGACCGTTTACAAATAGGCATGATTTGGTTTCGCAAGTTTTGCCTAGTCCTTTAGCAGGTGTCTCTCCCGGTAAGCGCATGCAGGCTAACTCCATCGTTCCGGATGTTTCTATCACTTTGGGTGACTACAAGTTCTTGGCTTCTCCAACGGTTCTCGGTGACTCGGATATTGATCTTATTCTCGGAATGGATTGGCTTTCTAAGCACAGGGCTCAGCTTGATTGTGCAGCCAGGCAGATTCAATTGACTCATTCGTCTGAGGATGTAATTGTCTTTGCCGCTCATGATGATACCATTCGTCTGATTTCTCTCAATGAGAAGGGTGAATTAGATGCCATCTCTCAAATTCCAGTCGTTTGCGAATATCAAGCGTCTTTCCAGAAGAGCTCCCAGGAATGCCTCCGCACCGGCCAGTTGAATTCGTTATTGATCTTGAGCCCGGCACGGAACCTGTGTGCAAGTGTCCTTACAAGCTCGGACCTGAAGAGTTGAAGGAGCTGAAGAAGCAACTCGATATGCAAGAGAAAATGGGTCTCATCCGGCCTAGTTCTTCTTCGTGGGGTTGTGGTGTTCTTTTTGTGAAGAAGAAGGATGGAACGGACCGACTTTGTGTTGATTACCGTCCAGTGAACAAGAAGACCATCAAGAACAAATACCACTTCCCAACATCAATGAGTTGTTCGAACAACTCAAAGGTGCCCAAGTATTCTCCAAGCTTGATCTCCGTATGGGTTATCACCAGATTCGCATTCGTGAAGAAGATATTCCCAAGACAGCATTCAGAACAAGCTTTGGTTCATATGAATACACTGTCATGTCTTTTGGCCTCACCAACGCTCCTCCGACGTTCTCTCGCATGATGAACTTCATCTTCAACGCCTACACCAATGACTTTGTTTTGGTCTATCTCGACGACATTCTGGTTTTCTCGAAGAACAAGGAAGATCATGCCAAGCACTTGCGTTTGGTTCTTGATAAGCTTAGAGAACATCAGTTCTACGCCAAGTTCTCCAAGTGTGAATTTTGGCTTGATGAGGTTCTTTATCTTGGTCATATCATCTCTGCCAAGGGCATTGCCGTGAATCCTGAGAAGGTGTCTGCAATTGTGAATTGGGAACCTCCTCAGAACGTGAAGCAACTCCGCAGTTTTCTCGGTCTCGCAAGCTATTGCCGAAGATTCGTTGAAAACTTTTCTAAGATCGCGAAGCCTCTCTCTAATCTTCTTCAGAAGCACGTCAAGTATGTTTGGTCTCCGGAGTGTGATATTGCTTTCAACACTTTGAAAGAGAAATTGATCACTGCTCCAGTTCTGACTCCGCCTGATGAATCCAAGCCGTACGAGGTCTTTTGTGATGCCTCTCTCCAAGGTCTTGGCGCAGTATTGATGCAAGAGAAGAAAGTTGTTGCTTATACATCTCGCCAGTTGAAGCCTAATGAGAAGAACTACCCCACTCACGATCCTGAGTTGGCGGCAGTTGTGCATGCTCTTTTGACTTGGAGACATCTTCTATTGGGAAGAAAAGTGGACATTTTCACTGATCACAAGAGTCTCAAGTACATCTTCACTCAGCCTAATCTCAACCTCAGGCAAACTCGATGGGTCGAAATGATTCAAGAGTATAATCCGAGTATTGAGTATACTCCAGGTAAGGCCAATGTGATTGCTGACGCTTTGAGCAGGAAAGCTTACTGCAACAGTCTGATTCTCAAGCCTTATCAACCTGAGCTTTGTGAAGCTTTCCGCAAACTTAATCTGCAAGTTGTTCCTCAAGGTTTCCTCGCGAACCTTCAAGTCTCTCCTACCTTAGAAGACCAGATTCGCCAAGCCCAGCTTCTTGATGCTATGGTGAAAAAGGTGAAGATTGGGATTGCCAAGAGTCAGTCCAAGTACAAGTGCTACCGCCTTGATGACAAGGACACTCTCTTCTTCGAGGATCGTATTGTTGTGCCCAAAGGTGACCTCCGTAAAGTGATCATGAACGAGGCTCACAATTCTCTCCTCTCCATCCACCCTGGGAGCACGAAGATGTATCAGGACCTTAAGCAAGCTTATTGGTGGACTCGAATGAAGCGCGAGATCACTCAATTCGTGAATGAATGTGATGTCTGCAGAAGAGTGAAGGCAGAACACCAAAGGCCAGCAGGTCTCCTCCAACCTCTTACCATTCCAGAATGGAAGTTTGACCGCATTGAAATGGACTTCATGACTGGGTTTCCAAAGTCCAAGCGTGGCAATGATGCTATATTTGTTGTCATTGACAAACTCACCAAAGTGGCTCATTTTCTGCCTATCAAAGAGTCGATCACTGCAGCTCAATTGGCGGAACTCTATACCTCTCGAATTTTCTCTCTGCACGGTATTCCTCAACTGATCTCTTCAGACCGTGGCAGCATCTTTACCTCGAAGTTTTGGGATTCTTTTCAGAAGGCCATGGGCACTAATATCCGCTTCAGCACTGCTTTCCATCCTCAAACTAGCGGTCAAGTCGAGTGTGTCAACCAGGTTCTTGAAGATATGCTCAGGGCTTGTGTGATCTCCTTCGGCATGAAGTGGGAGGATTGTCTTCCTTATGCTGAATTCTCCTACAACAACAGTTTTCAAGCAAGTTCGGGCAAGGCCCCTTTTGAAATTCTGTATGGCAGGAAGTGCCGTACCCCTCTCAACTGGTCTGAAACCGGTGAACGTCAGCTTTTGGGTAATGAATTAATCACAGAAGCATAAGAAATGTGCAAAGTCATTCGTGATAACCTCAAAGCAGCGCAATCCCGTCAGAAGAGCTACTATGATAGTAAGCACCATGATTTGGCTTTCGAGATCGGAGATCATGTTTACCTCCGTGTCTCTCCTATGAAAGGTACTCATCGCTTCTGTATCAAAGGGAAGCTCGCCCCTAGATACGTGGGACCTTTCAAGATTGTCAGCAAGAGAGGCGACCTCGCCTATCAACTCGAGCTTCCTTCAAACTTTGCAAATGTTCATGACGTGTTCCATGTCTCTCAGCTTCGAAAGTGCTTCAAGACTCCTGACCGCACCGTCAACTTCGAGGACATTGAGCTCCAAGAAGATCTCTCTTATCGTGAGCACCCAGTTGCTATTCTTGAAGAGACTGAACGCAAGACTCGCAACAAGTCAATCATATTTCTCAAAGTCAAGTGGTCACACCATTCTGACCGTGAAGCTACTTGGGAACGCGAGGATCACCTCCGTTCTGAGTACCCGGTGTTCTTTGAGTCCTAGATCTCGGGACGAGATCCTTTCATAGTGGTGGAGTGTTGTAACACCCTAGATGTAACTTTCCCTATTTGTACTCCAACTCTTGCCGTTTCCGGCGTTAAGTTATATTTATTTTCTCGGGTTCAGGTCTTTGTCTCCGTGTGTTGTTGTCTTTGTCATGCATCTCATATCATGTCATCATGTGCATTGCATTTGAATACGTGTTCGTCTCATGCATTCGAGCATTTTCCACGTTGTCCGTTTTGCATTCCGGCGCTTCGTTCTCCTCCGATGGTCATTTCTAGCTTTCTTTCATGTGTGGGGATTAAACATTTCCGGATTGGACCGAGACTTGCCAAGCGGCCTTGGTTTGTTACCGGTAGACTGCATGTCAAGTTTCGTACCATTTGGACTTCGTTTGATACTCCAACGGTTAACCGAGGGACCAAAAAGGCCTCGTGTGTGTTGCAGCCCAACACCCCTCCAATTTGGCCCAAAACCCACCTAACTCTGCTCCATGTCCTAGAGCGTTCTATCACGATCGCGTGGCCGAAAACCGCACCTCATTTGGACTCTCCTAGCTCCCTCTATGCCTATTTAAACACCCCCCGAAATCCAGATCTTCCTCTCCCCCCGAAAACCCTAATTCCCACCTCGCGCGACCGGACATGTCCGTGCCGACCGGACGCGCCGCCGCCAACGCCCGCAGCCGCTAGGGCGCTGCCACGTGG
>NC_041386.1:130175058-130208954 GCF_002162155.2 Triticum dicoccoides | reverse complement strand
CATCCGCGCCACCCGAGCTGCGCGGCTCCTCCAGCCCGGCGCCGCCGCCTGCTTCTCCGGCTGCCCGGAGCTCACCGCTCCGCCGCGGGCCTCCGCTGACCGGAGCCGAGCCCGGCGCCGCCAGCCACCGCTCCCGCCGTCAGCCGCCGCCGCCGCCCGTCCGCGCCCGGCCGCGACCCCGCCGCCTCTTCTCCGTCCTCGCCGGTGCTGCCATCCCCGTCCCCAACTCCGGCGAACAGGGCCGGCGTCGAACCTCGGGAGGCGCGCCCAGATCTGGATCGGGGTTGCTACAGTAAACCCTAGGGCTAGTATTTTTCACTAAGTCCCGGATATTTTTAGTTCATATGCCCCTGTTCGCGGCCCTGTAACTTTGCATCCGTAGCTCCGATTTGGGCGTATAGCATATCAAAATGTTCATCTCAGAGAGTACATCATTTCATTCCATTGCATCATTTTCATTTGAGCTCATCTTGATGCCCTAAATGCTGTTAGAGAAGGGCAACTTGAGTTAATTGTCAGATCTGCTACTCCATTTAGCACTTTTGTCATTTTTGCCATGATTATTATGTGCATGCTATGCCCGTGAGTTCTTCATATGTTTTGTTAAGGGTTTTGTCATCTTTACAGAGGTGCAACCCATGTATTTTTAGGATGTATGTGGTGACTTGTGCAAGCTTGCAAAGTGGTGCACTTGCTAATTCTGTTTTCAGGGACTTAGTGATTTCACCAAGTTTTGGGATCGTTTAGTTCATGATGCCATATGTTCTTGTTGTTTCCTAGTGATCCGTGCCTCTTTTGAGGATGATCAGTAAGGGAGTTTTGTTAATATTGTAGTGCTCTATCCATCCATGTCTTTGTTTGCAATTATGGAGCACCCTAGCTTGAGTCAATCAAGCTCTACTTTTGCTTCGTTGCGAATCTGGGCAGATCGTCAACTTGTTTGCGATTTTGCCGATGTTATTGTAGTTGATCCGTGCATGCTATGCCATTGTTCTTGCCATGTCTAGCTTGAATTTTGTGCCTTCTTAAGGGATGTATGCTTGTCTTGCCATGACTTTCCCCGTGGTGAGTGCATCGAGCTCATAAACATGCCTTCGTGAGTTATGTTTCAGCATGTCCCAGTTTTCACCAAGTATAAAAACTGATTATGTTTTTGCTATGTTCGTGTGCTTGTTAGTATATTTTATGATCCCTTTTGGCTCAAGGTCACTAAGGGACTTTTGTTAAGCTTGTTGAGTAGCTCCATGCCATGTCTTTCTTTGTCATGTTCAGGTCCTGTAGCATGTTGTTTTGTTGCTCCGAAGAGGGCTATATGATCTGAAATTCCAGACAAGTGTTAATTTCACAAAGTGTGAGATCTGTTTTACCATTTGCGTTTTTGCCATGCTTGTTTGAACCTCCTAATGGATGAATTGGCCGTAGCTCAGTGCTAGACTTTTGTTAAGCATCTTGAATGCTTCCCTGCCATGTATTTTGATGCCATGTTTGAATGCTGTAGCATGTTCATCTCATTGCATTTAGATGCCTACTTGCTGTAAATCGTATACCGATGTCATTTTTGAATCGCTTGCCATTTCCAAACCGTAACTTCGATTCCGGCGTTCTTTATATCGTTTTCAAGCGATTTCATCTCACCTTTCCAGTGGTTCACTTGGATTTCCAGGTTGAGGCCAGGTTCATGCATTTCCTGTCATATCTTGCATTTTGCATCCCGCATCGCATCTCGCATAGCATATCATCATTTCATCATATTGCTTGGTCTTGCACGTGGTTGATTGTATCCTTGTTGCTTGTTTGTCTTGTTTGGGTAGAGCCAGGAGACGAGTTCGCTAGCGAGGAGCCCGTTGAGTTTGCTTTTGAGGATCTAGTCAACTCTGACAACTGTGCAGGCAAGATGATCATACCCTCGAAATCACTACTATCTTTGCTATGCTAGTTTGCTCACTCTTTTGCTATGCCATTGCTATGATGCCTACCACTTCCTTGCAAGCCTCCCAAATTGCCATGTCAAACCTCTAACCCACCATTGTCCTAGCAAACCATTGATTGGCTATGTTACCGCTTTGCTCGGCCCCTCTTATAGCGTTGCAAGTTGCAGGTGAAGATTGGAGGCCGTTCCTTGTTGGAACATTTATTTACTTGTTGGGATATCATTATATTGATTGCTATCTTAATGCATCTATATACTTGGTAAAGGGTGGAAGGCTCGGCCTCTCGCCTAGTGTTTTGTTCCACTCTTACCGCCCTAGTTTCCGTCATATCGGTGTTATGTTTCCGGATTTTGCGTTCCTTACGCGGTTGGGTTATAATGGGAACCCCTTGATAGTTCGCCTTGATTAAAGCTTTTCCAGCAATGCCCAACATTGGTTTTACCATTCGCCACCTAGCCTTTTCTTTCCCTTGGGTTCTGCAGACTCAAGGGTCATCTTATTTTAACCCCCCCCCCCGGGCCAGTGCTCCTCAGAGTGTTGGTCCACCTGTCAGCTACCGGTGGCCACCAGGGGCAGCTCTGGGCTGGCCTACCCGTACCTAGGACAATCTGAGTGTGCCCTGAGAAAGAGATATGTGCAGCTCCTATCAGGATTTGTCGGCACATTCGTGCGGTGTTGCTGGTCTTGTTTTAACCTGTCGAAGTGTCTTGAGTTACCGAGATATCGAGTCTGATCGGAACGTCTTGGGAGGAGGCCTATTCCTTCGATTGACCATGAGAGCTTGTCATGGGCTAAGTTGGGACTCCCCTGCAGGGATTGAACTTTCGAAAGCCGTGCCCACGGTTATGGGCAGATGGGAATTTGTTAATGTCCGGTTGTAGATAACTTGAACCCTAATTAAATTAAAATGAATCAACTGAGTGTGTTACCGTGATGGCCTCTTCTTGGCGGAGTCCGGGAAGTGGAAACGGTGTTGAAGTAATGTTTGCGCAAGTTGTTCTCTAGCTTCTCGCTCGTGCCTTGCCTCCTCTTCTCGCTCTCTTTTGCCAATAAATTAGCCACCATACTTGCTAGCCGCTTGCTGCACCTCCACTCATATTTTACCTTGCCATGCCTATAAGCTTAAATAGTCTTGATCGCGAGGGTGCGAGATTGCTGAGTCCCTGTGGCTCACAGATTACTATTACACCAGATGCAGGGCCTGATGATTCCGCTCCAGGAGACGCGTATGAGCTCAAGTGGGAGTTCGATGAAGACTCTCAACGATACTATGTTTCCTTTCCCGACGATCAGTAGTGGTGCCCAGTTGGGGGTGAACGGGACCGTTGTCGCATGTTGGGTTCTCTTTTATTTTGGCGCCGTAGTCGGGCCTTGAGTGTATGGATGATGTAATGTTATTTATGTACTTTATTGACGTGGCGAGTGTAAGCCAACTATGTTATCTGCCCTTTTATTATTATTACATGGGATGTTGTGAAGATTGCCTAACTTGCGACATAAGCCTTTCAATGTGATTATGTCTCTAAGTCGTGCCTCGACACGTGGGAGCTATAGTCGCATCGAGGGTGTTACAATATATTTAAATTATTTTATATGTTATTATATATTATTGTTATTGTCATCATATATTTAACAGATACTTACATATGTAAGAAAACAATATCCCACATCTTATTAACTTACAAAAAATAATTTCTTAACAATAAAATCCTGGATTTTTTTGGCAACAAAAATCCTAGTGATTGTGTACAAAAGCTTGGTAAGATTTAAGGACCAATGGAATAATAAATCACTTATTATTTAAATATATATATATATAACAAAATGCTCAGCCCCTGTTTACTTTTTGATAACATTGCTGCGCCCACCCCAACATCATAATTATAATAAGCCCAGCAAAATCGTGTATTTTGAGAAAGTGCAAATGGCCTCTAATTTTTTAGGAAAAATAAAAAATGGGCCGCATGGACGCTACATTATTTGTTCACCCAACCTAGCTAATGGACTGTAATTCAAAAAAAAGAAATCAAATGGACTGTAAATTCTACCCTGCAAAAGAAGACTGTAAATTCTGGAAAAAATGGGTTGAATACTTGCCACATTTTTGGAGGCTGAAATGTGGGCCAATAGGTCCAAGCCAATGCAAGTCGTTGTCAACTTAGTCAACAAATGATCCTGACATCGTTAGCCGTTGGATTTACATCCAACGACCAGCATCCATCTTCAATCTCTCGTCTTCTTCCTCCAGCGCCGCCGGGACCACCTGCTGCCGCCTCCACCCCTCCACACCTCCTGTTTGTCTCCACCGACTACCGAACCACACCGCATCAGAACTAGTTAACCCTCGTACACCTCTTCGTCTGCGACTCTACTCCTGCGTCTTCCCATCTCCGGCTCGTTGCTGTCCGGGGCCTCGCCATCATCCACCACCTTGGATGTGCTCGGTGTGGAGTGGTCAACATGGTCAATGAACGACCATCGGAAGTAGACTGTGCGTGGAGAGGCTGACAGCTGGGTCCACGGCAGCATGCAAGGAAATGCCTCCTTATTACACGCAAAATAATGATTCCTCCACCTGACAGCTGGGACCCATCGAACGGGCTTCTGTATTTCGCGAAAAACGTTCCCACCGCTAACAGTTCGGACCCACTAGCTATATCTTCGCACGCAAGGAAGTGCCTCCTTATTACGCACAAAAAAATGAATACCCCCTGCTAGCTGGGACCCACAATAGTGGGAGGCTAACTTGTGGGCCAACTAAGTTGACGGGGACAGAGGGCTTTGTCAACTTAGTCAATATGAACGATTCTAGCTCCAGTGACCGCACGATGTCCATCCAACGGCCGTAGTGCTTCTTCAACCTCTGGTCTTCTTGCTCCAGCCGCCCAAAGCAGTGTCGATCGTGCCTCAAGCTCCTGCCTCCCGTGACCGGCTGTGATGCCACGGAGGCCTCACCGCCCCTACTACTCCCACCGCTGGCCAGGCCATCCCTCTACTGACCCACACCCCCTATTATTCTACGGCGACGGCAGCCTCACACCGTAGCGAACCAGCGAACCCTCATACTCCTCTACACGTGGGCATCCACTGCTGTATCTTCCCCGGCTCCACGTCGTCCCCTTCCTAGGTCTCGCCTTCGTCCACCGCCCTGGTGCTCTCAGCGCGGCGTGGTCCGCATGGTCAAGGAACGACTTCCATCGGAAGAGTACTATACGTGGAGAGGATGACAGCTGGGTCCACGGCAGCCGCAAGGAAATGTCTCCTTATTACGCGGAAAATAATTGTTCCTCCACCTGACAGCAGGGACCCACCGGATGGGCCACCGTATTTGGTGAAAAAATGTTTCCCCCCTGACTGCTGGGACCCACCGGACGGGCCACCGTATTTCACGAAAAAAAACATTCCCCCGCTGTCAGCTCGGACCCACCGGAAGTGCCTCCTCATTACGCACAAAAAAATGAATACTCCCCCTGCTAGTTGGGACCCACCTTGGTGGGTGGCTGACTTGTGGGCCTACTAAGTTGACGGGGACGGAGTGCTTTGTCAACTTAGTCAATATGAACGATTCTAGCTCGAGTGACCGTACGATGTCCATCTAACAGTCGTAGTGCTTCTTCAACCTCTGGTCTTCTTGCTCCAGCCGCCCAAAGCAGCGCCGGTCGTGCTGCATGCTCCTGCCTCCCGTGGCTGGCTGTGCTACCGCGGAGGCCTCACCGCCCCCTACTATTCCTACCGCTGGCCAGGCCCTGCAGCGATGGCAGCCTCACACCGTAGCCGAACTAGTGGACCCTCGTACTCCTCTCCGCGCGGGCTTCCACTGTCGCGTCTTCCCCGACTCCGCGTCGTCCCCTTCCTAGGCCTCGCCGTCGTCCACCGCCCTGGTGCTCTCGGCGCGGCGTGGTCAATGTGGTCAAGGAACGGCTTCCATCGGACCTGGACTGTACGTGGAGAGGCTGACAGCTGGGTCCACAACCGCAACAAGGAAGTGCCTCCTTGTTACGCGTAAAATAATTATTCCTCCACCTGATAGCGGGGACGCATCGGACGGGCCATCATATTTCACGAAAAAATGTTTCCCCCTGACTACTGGGACCCACCAACTACATCTTCGCACGCAAGGAAGTGCGTCCGGGCAAAAAAACGATTCACCCCCTGACTGTTGGGACCCACCAGCTACATCTTCGCACGCAAGTAAGTGCCTGACAGTAGGAACCCACCTGGTCGAAGCGTATGTAGCGTTGTCATTCTGGTCGCGAATGTGTACGTACATAGTGGTCGATGTAGAGGCGCACACGTGTCGTAGCAGAGGCGCGCATGTAGCATGTACATGTACGTACAGCGGCCAGGGTGCAAGAAAGTAAATACGGCCACGTACGTACATACGGGCGGGGTCTCGAACGCCTACTCGAGCTTACGTACGGCCATGGCTCATGTACATGGCTGGGTCGGAATGGAGAAATAGCGTCGTCATCGTGTTCATGGGGAGCCAACCAGCTGGGTAGGAACGAAATTCGTCGGCGTGTTCATCGGGAGGGCTTGGATGGAACAGCCGATGGAAACGAGGCCTGGCGTACTGCAGAACGGAGGAAACGTCCTTGTGTTCGACCGGCTAAGGTCGAAACAGGATCATGTTCATCGGGAGGGGTCTGGCGTACTACAAAACGGAGGAAACAAACCTCCTACGGTCGAAACGGGGGTCCTGTTGATCAGGAGGGGTGTGGCATACCGCAAAACGGAGGAAACGAACTTGTGTTGGAGCGCTACGGTCGAAACAGGGGTCCTGTTCATCGCGAGGGGTGTGGCGTACCGCAAAACGGGACTCCACGGGATATTGTTCATCTCCACCGTCGACCCCCTCCAGCCTCCACGGGCTACTGTTCATCCACCGTTGACCTCCTCCAGCCTCCACTTGCGACTGTTCATCCACGGGCTCCTGTTCATCTAGCCTCCACCGTGCGCTACTCCACCGGCTACTGTTCAACCAGCCCTCTCCACGGGCTCCTGTTCAACCACCCCTCCACGGGCTACTATTCATCCAGCCCTCCACCATCTACTATTCATCCTGCCCTCCACGGGGTGGTCCTGTTCATCCAGCCCTCCACGGGGTCCTGTTCATCTAGCCCCAACCGGCTCGATCGATCAGGTCATGTTCGTCCAGAGGCAACACCATAGGGTCCTATTCATCCACTCCCACCGGGAACTGTTCATCCAAACCCCCCCAGCAACGCTCACTGTTCATCCAGAGGTAGCATCGATTAGCTTCAGTTAGCAGGAGTAGCGAAGGAATCGCCCGATCGGGTTCACTTAACAGCCATCTATCGATCGCTCGGGTTCAGTAACGCGGAGCCTGCAATGTAATCGCTCGGGTTCAGTTAGAGCCCAACGCCTCACTCCGGCTCAGTTAGAGCCCAACGCCTCGCACCCACAGGCGTGCGTGTACGAGAGAAATGCGCATTGCTCGGCCCCGACACCCACCGTAACCGGGAACACCCCGATATTTTCCTCGCCCTTGCTTCTACCACGGTTTTTTCCGTCATGGACGGCCCAAAGAATGTCATGCGGCTGTGTCTCCGGCCCGCCCGGGATGAAAAGCCCATTTTCTGTCATGATTTTTTGTCATAAAATAGGACCCCACCACATCTATGATGATACCATGTTTTGTCACAATTATTGTCATAGAAGTGTCATAAGTATGGCAGAAAAAAAACTCATTCGGCCCAAAATGTCACGGATGTGTCTTTTTTTGTAGTGGTACCTGGGGGCTATCTCGAGAACGTGGCATAGAGGCGTCTCTCAAGTTGAAATTCAAGAGGTCATCAAGAGCAAGGTAAGGAGGGGCAATAAGAAGCTTCAATCGAGGAGGCAATCGTTACTTGCCTGAATTAGAGGGTGAATGGGGTTCAGAGTAATTGGAATAAGTATGGCGTCTGATACCAGAATAGATCACTAGGAAGGTGGCTCGTGATTTACATACGAAGCCAAGTGCGAGGAACAATTTTAGAAAGAAAAAAAGATGTACATGAGTCAGGTGTTGATCCTGTGGAACTGTGGGTTATGGGCCCACCATGTGGGTTAAGAGCAGGAAGGTGCCAATCATTTTGCACGGTCATGATAGCAAGGTAGGTCAGAGGATATATAGCATGTCAAATGTAGGCAACAACATTGGTACCAAGGGCGAGGGATGAAGAGAACCATTTTCCTTCTCGTTTAACGAGGCGGGCCAATAGGCAAGGCTCTCGTCCATCAGTGGCTACCGGAATGTCATCTACAATAGTAACAGGGTCTTATTGACAGAGTACTACACCAAGGTGTTTACATAAGCAATGAATTATTACTGCTTAGATCATATAGATCACAAGAAAGATAAAACAAAATAATGGAAAGGAAAAGGTGATCATCAGATTAAACAGAACAATGGAAAGGAAAATGTGTTTAAACACATATTTCATGGGTATACCCTTCCCAAGGACAGGCAGAGCATGATAACCATGACAGGATATTAAGTAGATAACCTGTTAGGGGAGGGGAGAGAAATTTCATGACATTACCCATACAGCGGCGTTAGGATAATGATAAAGAAAATTTAGCATTATGCTTCAAATGTTCTTATTGAAAAATCGGAGTACCACCGACATGCTTCGAGATAGCATTGAAATGGTCATTGGGTAAAGATCAGACTTTGGATTCACAAAGGATCCATCAAGAACAACTTATAGAATAAGCCTTACAATTTCCTCATGGAAGAATGGCTAACCTTGTAAAAGAATACTATAGCAATAGGTCCTCCGACCAGGTGTGCTAGGCATGATATCACCTTACTAGGTTATATAAAGACCAATGCTATGACTCCTGGAAAATGTTCCAACCATCATATTTGACCAAGTTTCAAATCTGATTGGTGTCAGGATACCTCAGACTCAGGACGCCTGAGAAGAAAAGGTGCGACACAAATTGACGGGAAGTCATCGTAAGATTCTCGAGAAATGAACTATGGAAACGAGTTCCGAATTAAGAGTTCATCATTAAACCAAGGAGAGGATGAGGAGGTGGCTGATGGACTTAGCGCCAATTCATCGAGATTAACAAAAGATGGATTTCCACAATTATGTGAACAAGGAGATAACATTTGTCAGATCAAATGGTATAATGATGTATGCTCGAGGAAAACATACACAATTAAACATTGGTTGAAAAGTGCACCCGAAATATGGGTTGGATTGCACGACCAACGTCAGAATAGCATTTTAGCAACCAACACGCTAAATTGGAATTATTGTCCATTAACTCTGAAGCAATAGGGTTGCTAGAGATAATAAATTCGCACAACAGAGTTCACTCAACACGGGGACCAAGAAAAGAATGGTGGTGGCGAGAAGCATCACTGTATCAAGAATTCTTAAGAGGTCGTGAAATTCTCAGAACATCCTTGACATAAAAGATGGTAATACTCCAAGGTAAACATAACATACACTGGATAGCAAGGAACTCAAGGTACAACACAAACCATGAACCAGTTTTGTGTTGGGGAGTTGTAAGAATGTTGTCGATGTTAACGCAATCATCGAGGGGGCAAGGATGATATTTCTCATCATGAATTCGATTGATGTCCTGGAAACACTTAGAATGTTGATGATGATCATGACACATTTGTCGACAGGTTTCACGAAGAAGAAATCAAACAGCGACTGCATCCAGCAAAAGGACTGATGCAGCGAAAGATTATTGGATCCACGGATACGACGCCAACTCCGAATCAAGCTTGATGTTCGAGGTGAAACGATAAGACAAGGAAGATCGATGTAAGCTCAACTCATCGTCAAAAGTTGTGCTCCGGGATTAAGAACCAGGTAGCACAGATAAAATCAGGACGATAATGATATAGCTGATCAGGCTAGGAATGACTTGAAGGGTTATTAAACTCGTAAGAAATGACAATTACTTAAGAGTTATTGAATCATAGTGCGGACTCGATTCACTATTCGGTGTTCTCGGTTGACGACAACCCAGAATGCAGGAAAATTGGATTCAGTGACAAATAATAGTTGATGAAGATCCCATAAAAAGTTATGAAGTTCCATGATATTCTCGAAATACCAGGGTGTAATACTCGACGGTAGATCAAAATAAAGGTTTGACGGGTGTATTGATCCACAGAAGACAAGTGCTTAAACTTGCTCGAGAAATGGCATCAAAGAAGAACATATGGTCGGCACCACGATTGCAAAGGATCAATTGACCGATACCAAAGGATATTATATCAAGGAAATAGTTATTATTACAAGAAGCTTCCATGATAGGATCTACATCGTGTCCATGGGCATGAACACAAAGGTTCAAGGTCGACTCCCACTTCCTCAATGCATAACCTTCCATTCACCTCTCTTATTTCGTAAATGACATTAGTTGTTGAAAGTTTTTACCTGGTGCAATACCAGATAAGTATGACCCATGAAATCTTTCAGGTTCACCCAGATTAGGGAAGGCTTAGGTTCAACCCACCAGGGCATCTTAGGAACATATACCACAAACTTTGAGTAAATAACACAAGCTCGAGTAGAGCATGCTTGAGAAAGCAGAGGATACAATTTACCAAAGGCATTATGTATCCAAGGAAAGGCTCACAAGCTTATTGAATATGAAGGACATTGTCAGATAAATTCCGAAAAAGGGTCTGGTTGTCCACAAGGGATCTGATGTGAGCATCGGTACTCAACCAGAGGAAGAAAGAATGCAAGGAGATCAGATTATGGAAACAACTGACTAACTCAAAGCTCAAATGCATAGGAATTATGATTTCCAAAGTAGGGGACCAAAAGCAAACACTCTCATAAGAATGGGTAGGTTGAATAGACTTAGGGGTACAATCGACGACAATTTAATTGGTCGAGATCTAGCTAATGTTAAGAGTGATGCCTGATCCGGAAGGATGAATTCTTGGATCTGATTGAGGATTGCGAGCATTCGCAACATATTGAATCAACGGAATCAAAAATGATAGTGACAAAGGATACCAATAAAATTCCTATACTTATGGGAATAACCATAATGCGCGCAAGCAAGAATTTCAAGAACAACACGCTGTTGAGGATTTTCAAAAGATCAAATAGTATTTTGAAGGCTTTGGTGAAACACATGAACAACTGGGGAGAAACAGATCCTCAGTGTGTGTGTGAGGATTAATTTGTAGGTGTATTCAGATGACAATGAATTTCAAGGCAGTAGGCACAAAGTATTCTTGAGTTATTGGAAAATATTCGGTGGTATGTAGTAATAACAAGAGCAACTTGGAATGAAGGTATGGATGTCAAATGTAGGTAGTTATCCATAAGGATACATCGGTGGTAGGGAATTGTAAAAGCGATGGCACATAGTCTCGAGAGAACATCGTAGAGTATCCTCGAAATCTTCTGGTGCAGCAGACAATCATCAATAATAAGGAGCTCCCCGGGTCAAAGTGATCACGAGATCCTAATGTTAGATTTAGTAAAATTCATTTAACCTGAATAGAAGGGAGAGCGGAGTCCCAGAGTATAGACGAGGAATAAAAGATCCTAATACCACCCAATGATGACGTGGGCCCATGGGCCGCACAGCCATGTTAGTAAAACAGTTTTCATTGACTAGACTCAACTTCGGCCAAGGAGTGTGGAAGGGGGATTCCTACAGGCAGTCGGCTCCGATACCAACTTGTGACGCCCCCGATTCAATCGTACACTAATCATACACGCAAACATGTACAATCAAGATCAGGGACTCAAGGGAAGATATCACAACACAACTCTATAAATAAAATAAGTCATACAGGCATCATATTACAGGCCAGGGGCCTCGAGGCTCGAATACAAGAGCTCAATCATAGATGAGTCAGCGGAGGCAACAATATCTGAGTATAGACATAAGTAAACAAGTTGCCATAAGATGGCTAGCACAAACTGGGATACATATCGAAAGAGGCACAGGCCTCCTGCCTGGGATCCTCCTAAACTACTCATGGTCGTCATCAGCGGCCTGCATGTAGTAGTAGGCACCTCTAGTGTAGTAGGAATCATTGTCGACGGTGGTGTCTAGCTCGTGGAGTCCAACGTCTGTTGCAACAACCGGGTATATAAAGGGGAAAAGGGGGGACCAAAGCAACTGTGAGTACTCATCCAAAGTACTCGCAACCAAGGAGCTACACTACATATGCATTGGTATCAATTAAAGGGGTAGTATATGTGGACTGAACTACAGAATGTCAGAATAAGAGGGGGATAGCTAGTCCTATTGAAAACTATGCTTCTGGCAGCCTCCATCTTGAGCATATAGAAAATAGTAGATGGTAAGTTCACCAAGTATCATCGCATAGCATGATCCTATCCGGCGATCCTCCCCTCGTCGCCCTATGAGAGAGCGATCACCAGGTCGTATCTGGCACTTAGAAGGGTGTATTTTATTAAGTATCCAGTTCTAGTTTTCATAAGGTCAAGGTACAACTCCGGGTCATCCTTTTACCGAGGGACGCGGCTATTCAAATAGATAAACTTCCCTACGGGGGTGCACCACATTTCCCAACATGCTCGATCCCCTTTGTCCGGACACACTTTCCTGGGTCATGCCCGGCCTCGGAAGATCAACACATCGCAGCCCCACCTAGGTACAACAGAGAGGTCAGGACGACGGTCTAAATCCTATGGTGCAGGGGTCTGGGCCCATCGCCCATTGCACACCTGCATGTTGCGTGGGCGGCCGGAAGCAGACCTAGCCTCCCTAATACAAGAGCAGGCGTTCCAGTCCAATCCGGTGCACGCCGCTCAGTCGTTGACGTCAAGAAGGCTTCGGCTGATACCACGACATCGAGTGCCCACAACTGTTCCCACGTAGTTTATTAGTGCGTATAGGCCAATGGCCAGACTCAGATCAAATACCCAGATCTCGTTAAGCGTGTTAATTGAATTAACCACGGACACCGATCGACCAGGGTCAGGCCCACCTCTCTCCTAGGTGGTCTCAACCTACCCTGTCGCTCCGCCACAAAGGTCCACTCAAAGGGTCGTCAGGACAAACGTCCTTTCGGTCCCAATTCATGAATCACTCATGGGTACTCTACGAGTCGACCTGTCTTTAGTCATCACATGAGTCTTGTATAAGATATATAATATATATACCCGTGATCACCTCCCTAGTGATCATGGCCCGATAGTATAGCATGGCAGACGGACAAGAATGTAGGGTCACTGATGATAAACTAGCATCCTATACTAAGCATTTAGGATTGTAGGTAAGGTATCAACAACTATAGCAACAATGATAGGCTATGCAATAGAATAGGATTAACCAAAAGCAATAACATGCTACACTACTCTAATGCAAGAAGTAGAGAGAAGAATAGGCGATATCTGGTGATCAAGGGGGGGGGGCTTGCCTGGTTGCTCTGGCAAGTAGGGGTCGTCAACAACATAGTCGACCGGGGCACCAGCAGCGGCGTCAGCCTCAATAGTCTACTGGAGAGAAGAGGGATAAGAAACAATGAATAAAATGCAAATAGATGCATATCGATGCATGACATGACAAGTAACGGTGCTAGGTGTGCCCTAACGTAGTAGGAGGTGATACCAGCGAAGGGGAAAAACATCCGGGAAAGTATCCCCGGTGTTTTGCGCTTTCGGACAGATGAATCGGAGGGGAAAAGTTGCATGTTCGCTGTGCAAGGGATGTGTGGCAGATGAACGGGTTGCATATTCGGATTTGTCTCGTCGTTTTGAGCAACTTTCATGTAGAAAAAAATTTCATCTCAACTATGGTTTATTTTCTATGATTTTCTAAAGTTTTAATCATTTTCAAGATTTACTGAAATTTGGCTAAGTCTGAGAATTTGACAGTTTTAAACATCATGTGGCTGTTTTCTGGAGGCTATAGCTATTGTTCTATACATGCAATGGGTTAGTGTCTTATATCAACATTGAGCATCTTTATGTGAACTACATGTTAGTATCACTTTCATCCATATTAGAGTTCATTTGCTTGATCATCTAAAGTAGCAATGAAAATAAAGTTGTTTTCAATTTTTCTGTTAACAGAACATTCAACTTTGTGGTTTTCATAGGATTTAATCTATGCATCGAAAGGGTTTGGTCCGGTGGGATAAAATGGAGTTTGTGAAGTATACTTTCTACTCATATTTTCTTTAGCCCTATTAGTAGTTGTATAGTCGCAGTTTAGGGGTAGTCGAGGGGGTTACTTGATGTAGAAATTAAAAAGCTAGCTAGCGTTGCTACAGTACTAGCAGTAGTATAGGCAGAGAAACGCTGGCAAGGAAAGAAGCAGAAGAAGTGCGGCAGCAAGCAGAGTGCGGGGAGCAGCGAGCAGCGCCCGGCGCGGCATCACGCCCTTGGACGGCGCCGGCTAGCGTCGGCGGCCACGACCGGGCGGCTCCAGCGCGGGCGGCAGCGGCGTAGTGGCAGCAGCGTAGGGCAACGGCAGCAGGCGACCGCGGGCTGCAGCAGTGCAGGAGGTGAGAATCAGGGAGCGGCGAGCGTGGGGCTGTGCAGGCGTTGCCGGAGCACGCGGACGCGCGCTGCCGAGCAGGGCAGTGGTGGTGGTAGCGAGACGGGCAGGAGAGCGAGTGCGTGTTGTGTAGGGCGTGGCCGCAGTGGAAGGCCGGGGCGCGAGGAGCACGAGCATAGGCGGGGCAAGCACGAGCTTGACAGGAGCTCGTGCGCGGTGCGGCGGTCTACGGCTTCGGCGGGAAGAGGCTAGGGGAACGGGGATCGAAGCAAAATGGGACAAGGGGGAGCATGTTCTCACTGTGGTTCGGTAGGGGAGGGCAACAGGCTCGGGGAGGATCGACGGCGTCAGTGTTCGCCGGAGAAGAAGCCGCGGCCGAGGACGAAGAAGGGCCTGATTCCTTCGTTGTAGATTGCCCCGGCTTCAACCAATGGTCGAGGAGGATGAAGCGATGGCTGGCACACCTCTCAGACAAGGTTCCCGGGCGCGGGGGCACCGGTGGCTACGGGATCGAGCCGCGCACGGCGGCGGCTGCGTTCGGGAGAGAGAGGGGAGCGAGGGGTGGAGTGATTCAGCGGGATAAATAGCTAGGGTTCGTCAAGGGGGGTCGGGGAGGACTTGTAGGTCGAGTAGGACGCCGGGAGGGGTCGGATGGCCGCCACGCAAGTGGCCACAGCCGACGGATGGCCTCCACGGCCATCCCAGCCTCCTGTAGCAAGAAGAAGAGGGCATGTGGGGGTGGCTGGGCTGATTTTTACTAAATGGGCCATAGTGCCAGTAGATTAGGTCATCTCCTTCCTCTCTATTTTCTCTTTTCTTTACATTTCTACAATTGTTTTCTATTTACTTGCTATAGCAAATGAATTTAGTTGAGCTTGAAATTTGGCACAAAATTCAAGCGCAATATCTTGGAGCGGCACATAAAGTTTTCAGTCATTTGGAAACTCATAATTATTTGTTTATTTTGAAATGGTTGCGTTTGTTGGAGTTGGACCACTATATATTTTTCTAGAGATTAATCGGAGAGCCAAATGATGTTGGATTCAACAAGACAAATGATCAGGGGAAATTATACTAAAATTCGAAGATTTTAGTTTTATACTTCGAAGAAACAATAATTCGACTTATTATCTGAATTTTGAATTTGACTTCGTTTTTCACCAAGTGGCAAATTGGCTTAATAAAATATGATGACATGGCATAGTAGGGTGAGTTTACTATCACTTAATTATCCGGCTATTACAGGGGGGAGGAGAGGAGGCCGGCCATAGGCGGGTGCGCGCCATAGGGGATTTCAACTAGGATTCCCAATCCTAGTTGGAGTCCCCTTCCTTTCGAAGAGAGGGAGAGAGGGAAGGAGTAGGAAGGGAGAAGGAAAGAGGGGGGCACCGCCCCCTCCCTAGTCCAATTCGGACCGGCCATGGGGGCGGCCTCCCTTGCGGCCCGCCTCTCTTTTCCACTAAGGCCCATTAACTTCCCGGGGGCGGGTTCTGGTAACCCCCAGTACTCCAAAACTTATCCGAAACTTCCCGAAACCATTCTCGTGTCCCAATGCTACCTTCTAATATATGAATGTTTACGTCTCGGCCATTTTGAGACTCCTCATCATGTCCGTGATCTCATCCAGGACTCCGAACAAACTTCGGTCCTCAAATCACATAACTCATAATATAAATTGTCATCGAACATTAAGCGTGCGGACCCTATGGGTTTGAGAACTATGTAGACATGACCGAGACACATCTCTGGTCAATAACCAATAGAGGAACCTGGATGCTCATATTGGCTCCTACATATTCTACGAAGATCTTTATCGGTCAAACTGCATAACAACATACGTTGTTCCCTTTGTCATCGGTATGTTACTTGCCCGAGATTCAATCGTCAGTATCATCATACCTAGTTCAATCTCATTACCTGCAAGTCTCTTTACTCATTTCATAATGCATCATCTCGTAACTAACTCATTAGTCACATTGCTAGCAAGGCTCATAGTGATGTGCATTACCGAGAGGGCCCAGAGATACCTCTCTGATACACTGAGTGACAAATCCTAATCTCGATCTATGCCAACTCAACAAACACCATCGGAGACACCTGTAGAGCATCTTTATAATCACACAGTTACGTTGTGACGTTTTATAGCACACAAGGTGTTCCTCCGGTATTCGAGAGTTGGATAATCTCATAGTCAGAGGAACATGTATAAGTCATGAATAAAGCAATAGCAATAAAACTAAACAACCATTATGCTAAGCTAACGGATGGGTCTTGTCAATCACATCATTCTCTAATGATGTGATCTTGTTCATGAAATGACAACACGTGTCTATGGTCAGGAAACTTAACAATCTTTGATTAATGAGCTAGTCCAATAGAGGCATACTAGGGACACTCTGTTTATCTATGTATTCACACATGTACTATGTTTCCGGTTAATACAATTCTAGCATGAATAATAAATGTTTATCATGATATAAGGAAATATAAATAACAACTTTATTATTGCCTCTTGGGCATATTTCCTTCAGTCTCCCACTTGCACTAGAGTTTGTCGGCGTTCTGGGAAAGAGGGTCCCCAGACTTGCCTGCCTGCGGCCCACGGCGTGGCTCTGCGAGCGGGCCCGTACGGCCCATCTTCACCAGTAAGGAATCAAGACCCTCGCGAGGGGCCAAGCCTCGCGAGGCGAGCGACACAAGACCTCCTCTGGAGCGACCTCACCAGGCTGGCTTGTGAGGGGAGGAGAGTTCAAGGCCAGGCGAACCTCGTGAGGTTCTAGTCACATGAGCCATGACGACCAAGGCTAGGCGGGCGGCAGGAGGGCACCAGCGCACATAATGTCCTTGTTTCCTCTTCGCTCCTAAGGAAGCAGGTGCAGGCGCGGAGTACCGAAGTGTCAAGCAAAGGTTTCCATGTCAGTGCAACAAGACCAAGACCAGAAGGACGGCAAGACGGAGGTCACCGTGGAGCCCAAGACGGTGTCACCACCAGGCGAAGACTGCTTTTGTCAGGATAAGTTGTACTAGTTGTCCCCTTTCGAATTGGCCGTTGTTGGCTCCCTTCCCGCTCAATATTTGGGGAGAGGACCAGGGCCTCTATAAATAGGACTAGCCACCACCGTAGCTGGGGGATCGATCGATCGGTCTGGGCAAGAGAGACCAGGACGACCACAAGTTAACCAAGCACAAGAACACCTCTCCTCAGGAGGTTGTTCTTCCCCTTGTACTATTCATCCTCAGCCCAAGAGGCAATCCACCACAAAACACTAGAGTAGGGTATTACACCACAACGGTGGCCCAAACCAGTATATATCTTTTGTCCTTTGTGTTGTGAGTTCGTTGAGTTAGTTAGTAAGATCTTAGCTGAGCTAGGACGTGGATCGGTAGGGGGGAGATCATCGCGCGCACCCCGGTGTTCGAACCTTGAGGGTTTTGCCGGAACCCGTGATACGACATTTGGCGCGCCAGGTAGGTGTGCACCGTAGCTTCCCTTCCATCGCTCCGCGTCTCGTTGCTCCATCGTCTCCATGGCGGACGCTCATCGCGCTCGCGCTGAGCGCCGGGCTGCCCTCGCCGCCCGCATCGCTCAGACGGCTCCCGTCGGTGGGCTACCCTGTCGTTCCCCGTCGTCTGCCATCAACGCCGCCACCGGCCCGGCGAGGAATGAGCAGCAAGCATCCTCGCTGCACCCCTCGGTGCAGCGGGACGGCCGCACCGCCACTCCATCGCTGACCCCGGTCGGTTCATCGTCCCACGCTCGTTGCGCTCCCATGGACGCGCAGGCCGCTTTGTGCATGACGCGCGAGCTCTTGCGCTACCGCCCAGTCGACGACCTCTACGAAGTCCGGCTCGATAGCATCGCCGAGCTTGTCAGCGCCACAGGGGGCTCCCCAGCGCTGTCCCTCTCGCTGCCACACTCTCCGCCAGCCGCGAGCAGCGTGGCCCACGAAGCGCCTCCACCACCTCTGCCACAAGACGACGGGGTCCTGGCACCCAAGCGCGCGGCCCTACGGGCCGCGACCCGCCACGTCCAGCGCCCACGTAAGTAGAAAGAAGCTGCCAAGAAGTCCCTCGGTCGCGAGAAAATGCCCCCGCGCTCCTGCACCACCACGGAAAACCGCGTGCTGCCTGCGGCGGCGGTGCGCGGACCCCATCAAGGACAAGTTCTCCACCAGCGCAGAGTCCTGGTGACCACGGCAGGATGCCACGCCTTCACCCCTGAGCTACGTAGCGTCGCTTGGCTGGGCAAGTTCAAGCTGGATCTGCCACCTCGCTATGACGGCACCCCGACCCTGCGGAGTTCCTGCAGCTCTACGAGTTGAGCATCAAGGCAGCCAACAGCGACGAGAAAGTCATGGCGAACTGGTGTCCCATGGCTCTCAAGGATGGTGCCCGCTCCTGGCTCCTGAATATGCCTCCAGGCTCGATCTCCTCCTGAGACGAGATGCGTGATCGTTTCGTCGCCAACTTCCAGGGCACTCGCGACGGCCCACCGGCTGTGGGTGACCTGCGCTGCATCAAGCAACAACCAGGAGACACCCTCCAGAAGTACATCCAGCGCTTCAACAATGTTCGCCTCAAGATCCCCAAGGTGACGGATGAGGCCATCATCTCTGTGTTCTCCGATGGTGTCCGCGACATCAAGATGAAGGAGGAGCTCGCCATCCACGAGGAGTTGTGCACGTCTCTGGAGTTGTTCAACCTGGCGACCAAGTGCGCAAGAGCAGAGGAGGGGCGGCTCTTCCTCCTTGAGCTCCCGGCTGCGGACCCGGAGGAGAAGAAAGCCAAGGCCAAAGACGTGAAGCACAAGGGAGCAGCCGTGCTCGCGGCGGAGCCACACACAAAGCGCGGCAGGGACCAACCCAAGTCATCCAAGAGCAGCCAACCGTTCTGCGCCTTCCATAACCTGCATAGCCACAACACCAGCGACTATCAAGAGCTCAAAGCCATTCGAGAAGGACTCTTCAGTCGACGCCTCGAGCGCAATGACCGGGGCTACGACCGAGGAGGAGGACGTGGTGGCGGACGCTGGGATGACTGTGGCCCGTGCTAGGAGTGGCGCGACCGGCCTCGTGAGGACCACTGGCAGGATCAACCTCGCGAGGGCGCCTGGAGGGATCAGCCTCGTGAGGATCGCTCTCAGGGCAACGCCGGTCTTCCTCCACTACTGCCACCACCAAGAAGCAATTACGACCACCACCAAGACGAGGGGGCTGGGGGCTTCCAGGAGCCGCGTGCCATCGCCTGCATCTTGGGCGGAGCTCAAGCCCCAGCCTCATAGTGTATCTTCAAGCAGTTTGCTCGCAAGGTGAATGCGGTCCTCCCCAAGCTCGAGGCCACGCGCCCGCTCAGGTGGTCCCAGTGTGCCATCACATTCAGCTCAGCAGATCAGCTCAAGTGCGCGGCTACTGCCGGCGTCCTCCCGATGCTTTGCTCACCCGTCATCACCAAAGTGCAAGTCACCAAGACCCTCATCAATGGTGGTGCAGGGCTCAACGTCCTGTCCATCGAGACGTTCAACAGCCTCCAAGTGTCGTATGATCAGCTTCAGCCCACCAAGCCTTTCTCAGGAGTGACCGACGGCTCCACCACGCCGATCGGTCAGGTCCACCTCCCGGTCACCTTTGGACAGCGCAACAACTAGCGCACCGAGCTCATCGACTTCGACGTCGCCCACATCCATCTGCCATACAATGCCATCCTCGGGTATCCGGCCCTGGCCAAGTTCATGGCCATGACGCACCACAGCTACAACATCCTCAAGATGCCAGGAAGCGGTGGGATCATCACATTCCCCTGCGAAGAAAGAGATGCGGTGTGCTCCCTCGAGCGCGCCTTCCAAGAAGCATCACTCAAAGACCCCGACCACAATGAAACTCGGTACCCTCCGGAGGTCGTCCCCAAGAAGAAGCAGCAACTCCGTGCCGGACCTCGGGAGGGCAGTGCCACGGGTGGCACCTTGTCAGGATCAGCGCCCGCGCCTGGGGCGCCTCCCTCTATCGCATAGGAAGGTGTGCCCGGTGCCCTCCTTGGGCAGGGCTCGGGGGCTCTCTTCTGGAGGGCCTCAGACCACGCCAACGTCACGAGGGAGGCGCTCGGGCACCACGTGAAGGCGTGTTTCATGGCACGTCTCCTTCAGGAGGACACTGGGCAAGGAGCGCCTGGTGCTCAGGAGTTCATCACCAAGGTATCTCAGGAGCTTCAGGAAGCAAGAGCAATGCGCGACGACCGCCGCCCACCTGGCACTGCTCCCCACCCAGGCGAGGGTGGTGAGCTATGCGTCTGCATCGACATACCAGGGCTCAACCGAGTCGCATCTCAGGGGCGCTTCTGGCCTTCGCGTGTCGGGCGCTGCGAAGGTCCACATCACAGCTATGTTCGCATGCCGTTCGGCCTGTCGAGCGTGGCCGCTGCCTTCAAGCACAACCTACGGAGCGTCATGGCAGGTCAGGAGGCCAGGCACCACGCAGTCCTGGTGGAGATGGAGACGGTCCTCAAGGAACCGTCGGGACCCCTAGAGCCTCCCGAAGCTCAGGGCCCCGGTGGCTCGTGAGGGACAACCCCTTCGCCGCATACCTTCAGCTGCCTCAACACCCCTTCATCAACAGAACCAGGTGACGTTTCTTAAGTTCATTTAGCTGGGAGCACCCGGGGGGCTGCATTATTCCCAGGCCGCGTGGGTTCGTCCATGTGGCATGTATCTTTCCTTGTTTATGTCTTTAGCTTACCTTGCTAGGGGCACCCCTCGGGCTGCATCATCCCCAAGCCGCTCAGGCCGGACTAGTGGCGCATATCGTTTATGCATTTACCTAAGCTAGGTTGCCTTTCATGCTTAATCTATCTATGACTATCACCTGCTTGATTATCGCCCATCATGGGAGCCGCGCGCCGGCCGGCTTTCTTCAGGACCCTTCGCGTGAGAGGATTAGGCACTGTTGGCGCAGCCTCCTTGCAGCGCCGCCTCTTCTTCCTCACAATATCTCCCTCTCATGGTTTTGTCTCACACAAGAACTCACACTGGTGAGAAGAACTCAACACACACACACACACCCCAAGGAGAAGACAAGCCTCTAGCTTTGCCAGGGCGCTCTCTCCTTGATGAATACATTGGCTACATCTTTGGTGCTCAGCCCTCACGGCCTCCCTTCTCATTACTGAATATGACATATATATACACAAGTGACTCACGCAGGCACTAAGCACAGCCAGGCCACTAAGTCACATACTCACACATGACCCCCTCTCTCTCACCTAGAATCACTCCAGGATCTGCACGATCGGTGGCTTCACAACTTGTGCGCTAACTAACTTATGCATGCAAAGTAATCAACAGCTAACTACATGCACACCCCTTGACCAGATAACAACCTCTATGCGGCCACTACTTACCCACGAAGTTGGCTAACCACTTGCATGCATCTAACTAATCCATTCGGCCAGCCGGTTCGCTTTGCGGCCCATGCGCTTGTCGCATCACACGACTTTGCTGCCTCACGCAACACTGCAGCTTTACACTGCCATCGACATCTCGTCGTGCTCGCCGCATCGCACGGCAGTTCGGCATATCTCCTTCTTGCCATGCCTTTGTCGAAGCAACACCGGACTAGCTACTCTCGACCATCTACACTATATGCAAAACTTAAAACAAATATGGAGATACAAAACATCAAGATTAGTTCTAATATTCACCCTCCTAATCTTGATGTCAGTCTTCGACGCGGATCACCCACAGCTTCTTGTCGACGCCATCGTAGCGCCGCAGACCACCGCACTCCATCTTGTTGTGGACGACGCCATCACAGCGGTGGTCACAACCACGCACCACCTTATCGTGGTCGATGGCGTCATAGCGCCCATTACCACGTCCTCTTGCCGCACCCGGCGACCACCTCTTGACGTGGACGACGCCTTAGCGACGCCGATCGCCACGTCGTCTTTTCACAACAGCTTCGCGCCGTCAAAGCCACTAGCGGCCTCGCACCGCCACCGACCTCCTAGCGGCATTGCACCGCCACCGACCTCCTAGCGGCATCGCACCGCAACCGGCCGCCGGCGGCATCACGCCGCCAATGGTGTCCACCTTGCACCGTCGACCTCCACCTCGCATGGAGTCCACCGCGCCACCATTGCTGTGGATCGACAAGGCTCTGGTACCAATTGTTGGCGCAGCCTCCTCGCAGCGCCGCCTCTTCTTCCTCACAATATCTCCCTCTCATGGTTTTGTCTCACACAAGAACTCACACTGGTGAGAAGAACTCAACACACACACACACACCCCAAGGAGAAGACAAGCCTCTAGCTTTGCCAGGGCGCTCTCTCCTTGATGAATACATTGGCTACATCTTTGGTGCTCAGCCCTCACGGCCTCCCTTCTCATTACTGAATATGACATATATATACACAAGTGACTCACGCAGGCACTAAGCACAGCCAGGCCACTAAGTCACATACTCACACATGACCCCCTCTCTCTCACCTAGAATCACTCCAGGATCTGCACGATCGGTGGCTTCACAACTTGTGCGCTAACTAACTTATGCATGCAAAGTAATCAACAGCTAACTACATGCACACCCCTTGACCAGATAACAACCTCTATGCGGCCACTACTTACCCACGAAGTTGGCTAACCACTTGCATGCATCTAACTAATCCATTCGGCCAGCCGGTTCGCTTTGTGGCCCATGCGCTTATCACATCACACGACTTTGCTGCCTCACGCAACACTGCAGCTTCACACTGCCATCGGCATCTCGCCGTGCTCGCCGCATCGCACGACATTTCGTCATATCTCCTTCTTGCCATGCCTTTGTCGAAGCAACACCGGACTAGCTACTCTAGACCATCTACACTATATGCAAAACTTAAAACAAATATGCAGATACAAAACATCAAGATTAGTTCTAATATTCACCCTCCTAATCTTGATGTCAGTCTTCGACGCGGATCACCCACAGCTTCTTGTCGACGCCATCGTAGCGCCGCAGACCACCGCACTCCATCTTGTTGTGGACGACACCATCATGGCGGTGGTCACAACCACGCACCACCTTATCGTGGTCGATGGCGTCATAGCGCCCATTACCACGTCCTCTTGCCGCACCCGGCGACCACCTCTTGACGTGGACGACGCCTTAGCGACGCTGATCGCCACGTCGTCTTTTCACAACAGCTTCGCGCCGTCAAAGCCACTAGCGGCCTCGCACCACCACCGACCTCCTAGCGGCATTGCACCGCCACCGACCTCCTAGCGGCATCGCACCGCAACCGGCCGCCGGCGGCATCACGCCGCCAATGGTGTCCACCTTGCACCGTCGACCTCCACCTCGCATGGAGTCCATCGCGCCACCGTTGTTGTGGATCGACAAGGCTCTGGTACCAATTGTTGGCGCAGCCTCCTCGCAGCGCCGCCTCTTCTTCCTCACAATATCTCCCTCTCATGGTTTTGTCTCACACAAGAACTCACACTGGTGAGAAGAACTCAACACACACACACACACCCCAAGGAGAAGACAAGCCTCTAGCTTTGCTAGGGCGCTCTCTCCTTGATGAATACATTGGCTACATCTTTGGTGCTTAGCCCGCACGGCCTCCCTTCTCATTACTGAATATGACATATATATACACAAGTGACTCACGCAGGCACTAAGCACAGCCAGGCCACTAAGTCACATACTCACACATGACCCCCTCTCTCTCACCTAGAATCACTCCAGGATCTGCACGATCGGTGGCTTCACAACTTGTGCGCTAACGAACTTATGCATGCAAAGTAATCAACAGCTAACTACATGCACACCCCTTGACCAGATAACAACCTCTATGCGGCCACTACTTACCCACGAAGTTGGCTAACCACTTGCATGCATCTAACTAATCCATTCGGCCAGCCGGTTCGCTTTGTGGCCCATGCGCTTGTCGCATCACACGACTTTGCTGCCTCACGCAACACTGCAGCTTCACACTGCCATCGGCATCTCGCCGTGCTCGCCGCATCGCACGGCAGTTCGGCATATCTCCTTCTTGCCATGCCTTTGTCGAAGCAACACCGGACTAGCTACTCTAGACCATCTACACTATATGCAAAACTTAAAACAAATATGCAGATACAAAACATCAAGATTAGTTCTAATATTCACCCTCCTAATCTTGATGTCAGTCTTCGACGCGGATCACCCACAGCTTCTTGTCGACGCCATCGTAGCGCCGCAGACCACCGCACTCCATCTTGTTGTGGACGACGCCATCACAGCGGTGGTCACAACCACGCACCACCTTATCGTGGTCGATGGCGTCATAGCGCCCATTACCACGTCCTCTTGCCGCACCCGGCGACCACCTCTTGACGTGGACGACGCCTTAGCGACGCCGATCGCCACGTCGTCTTTTCAGAACAGCTTCGCGCCGTCAAAGCCACTAGCGGCCTCGCACCGCCACCGACCTCCTAGCGGCATTGCACCGCCACCGACCTCCTAGTGGCATCGCACCGCAACCGGCCGCCGGCGGCATCATGCCGCCAATGGTGTCCACCTTGCACCGTCGACCTCCACCTTGCATGGAGTCCACCGCGCCGCCGTTGCTGTGGATCGACAAGGCTCTGGTACCAATTGTTGGCGCAACCTCCTCGCAGCGCCGCCTCTTCTTCCTCACATATCTCCCTCTCATGGTTTTGTCTCACACAAGAACTCACACTGGTGAGAAGAACTCAACACACACACACACACACACCCCAAGGAGAAGACAAGCCTCTAGCTTTGCCAGGGCGCTCTCTCCTTGATGAATACATTGGCTACATCTTTGGTGCTCAGCCCTCACGGCCTCCCTTCTCATTACTGAATATGACATATATATACACAAGTGACTCACGCATGCACTAAACACAGCTAGGCCATTAAGTCACATACTCACACATGACCCCCTCTCTCTCACCTAGAATCGCTCCAGGATCTGCACGATCGGTGGCTTCACAACTTGTGCGCTAACTAACTTATGCATGCAAAGTAATCAACAACTAACTACATGCACACCCCTTGACCAGCTAACAACCTATATAGGCCACTACTTACCCACGAAGTTGGCTAACCACTTGCATGCATCTAACTAATCCATTCAGCTAGCCGGTTCGCTTTGCGGCCCATGCGCTTGTCGCATCACATGACTTTGCTGCCTCACGCAACACTGTAGCTTCACACTGCCATCGGCATCTCGCCGTGCTCGCCGCATCGCACGGCTGTTCGGCATATCTTCTTCTTGCCACGCCTTTGTCAAAGCAACACCGGACTAGCTACTCTAGACCATCTACACTATATGCAAAATTTAAAGCAAATATGCAGATACAAAACATCAAGATTAGTTCTAATAGGCACGGCGTCTGTGCTTGGGCCCGTCCCTGCAGTGTCTATAAATCCAACGACCGAGCTCTGTCTGGTGGGCCGGCCCCGTTCACATCACCTCCTGGGGCCGTTGGTGCTTGGATTTGTCACGCGATAACCTTAGGAGGTTCGTTCGGCGCAGGTTGTCTAACCACCTCGCAGGACCAAGATAGCGAACAGGAATCAAGACCAGGCGCAACCCGCCTTGAGGTAGGTCCTTGTGAGTCCTGCGCTGGCTCACGAGTGCCCAGACACACCTTGTCTAGCCCTGTTGTGCAAGCCACATGTTAGGGCGGGGTTGTACACGCCCAGGGGGCTCTCCGCGGTAGGGTGTCCCCTCCCACATACCAGTGGAAGAACCATGCTCCATGCTGGCAGTTGACAATACCGAGGAGCGGCTATACCCGTGCAAGTGCGGAAGCACCATGGTCCGTCCTAGTGATAAACAACTAATGGCGGCCTCACGGCCGTATCAACCTCATGGAGCCTCCAAGCTCAGTGTCTAGCCTCCCAAGCGGAGCTAAGGTATGAAGGTCATTTGAACGTCAAGGGGGACTCCTGAGCATCGTGACTCTAGAGCCTAACTGACCACGTAGCCCCTCACTCCTTGGTCCGTCCTGGTCTCAAGTTGGTGTTGGGTTTCGTAGTAATTTCAAAAAATTTCCTACGCACACGCAAGATCATGTGATGCATCGCAACGAGAGGGGAGAGTGTTGTCTACGTACCCACGCAGACCGACTGCGGAAGCGATGACACAATGTAGAGGAAGTAGTCGTACGTCTTCATGATCCAACCGATCAAGCACCGAAACTACCGCACCTCCGAGTTCGAGCACATGTTCAGCTCGATGACAATCCCCGGACTCCGATCCAGCAAAGTGTCGGGGAAGAGTTCCGTCAGCATGACGGCGTGGTGACGATCTTGATGTACTACAGCAGCAGGGCTTCGCCTAAACTCCGCTACAGTATTATCGAGGACTGTGGTGGCAGGGGGCACCGCACACGGCTAAGGAATAGATCACGTGGATCAACTTCTGTCTTTCTAGGGTGCCTCTGCCTCAGTATATAAAGGACTAGAGGGGGGAGGCTGGCCGGCCATAGGAGGCGCGCCAGGAGAGTCCTACTCCCTCTGGGAGTAGGATTCCCCCCCAATCCTAGTTGGAATAGGAGTCCTTGAGGGGGGGAAAGAGAGAGAGGGGGGCCGGCCACCTCTCCTAGTCCTAATAGGACTAGGGGAAGGGGGGAGGCACGCGGCCACCTTGGGCTGCCCCTTTCTCCTTTCCACTAAGGCCCATCAAGGCCCATATGGTTCCCGGGGGGTTCCGGTAACCTCCCGGTACTCCGATAAAATCCCGATTTCACCCGGAACACTTCCGATATCCAAACATAGGCTTCCAATATATCAATCTTTATGTCTCGACCATTTCGATACTCCTCGTCATGTCCGTGATCACATCCGGGACTCCGAACAACCTTCGGTATATCAAAATGCATAAACTCATAATATAACTGTCATCGAAACCTTAAGCGTGCGGACCCTACGGGTTCGAGAACAATGTAGACATGACCGAGACACGTCTCCGGTCAATAACCAATAGCGGGACCTGGATGCCCATATTGGCTCCTACATATTCTATGAAGATCTTTATCGGTCAGAAGCATAACAACATACGTTGTTCCCTTTGTCATCGGTATGTTACTTGCTCGAGATTCGATCGTCGGTATTCCAATACCTAGTTCAATCTCGTTACCGGCAAGTCTCTTTACTCGTTCTGTAATACATCATCCCGCAACTAACTCATTTAGTTGTAATGCTTGCAAGGCTTAAGTGATGTGCATTACCGAGAGGGCCCAGAGATACCTCTTCGACAATCGGAGTGACAAATCCTAATCTCGAAATACGCCAACCCAACATCTACCTTTGGAGACACCTGTAATGCTCCTTTATAATCACCCAGTTACGTTGTGACATTTGGTAGCACCCAAAGTGTTCCTCCGGCAAACGGGAGTTGCATAATCTCATAGTCATAGGAACATGTATAAGTCATGAAGAAAGCAATAGCAACATACTAAACGATCGGGTGCTAAGCTAATGGAATGGGTCATGTCAATCAGATCATTCAACTAATGATGTGACCTCGTTAATCAAATAACAACTCTTTGTTCATGGTTAGGAAACATAACCATCTTTGATTAACGAGCTAGTGTAGAGGCATACTAGTGACACTCTGTTTGTCTATGTATTCACACATGTATTATGTTTCCGGTTAATACAATTCTAGCATGAATAATAAACATTTATCATGATATAAGGAAATAAATAATAACTTTATTATTGCCTCTAGGGCATATTTCCTTCAGTCTCCCACTTGCACTAGAGTCAATAATCTAGATTACACTGTAATGATTCTAACACCCATGGAGCTTTGGTGCTGATCATGTTTTGCTTGTGGAAGAGGCTTAGTCAACGGGTCTGCAACATTCAGATCCGTATGTATCTTGCAAATCTCTATGTCTCCCACCCGGACTAGATCCCGGATGGAATTGAAGCGTCTCTTGATGTGCTTGGTTCTCTTGTGAAATCTGGATTCCTTTGCCAAGGCAATTGCACCAGTATTGTCACAAAAGATTTTCATTGGACCCGATGCACTAGGTATGACACCTAGATCGGATATGAACTCCTTCATCCAGACTCCTTCGTTCGCTGCTTCCGAAGCAGCTATGTACTCCGCTTCACATGTAGATCCTGCTATGACGCTTTGTTTAGAACTGCACCAACTGACAGCTCCACCGTTTAATGTAAACACGTATCCTGTTTGCGATTTAGAATCGTCCGTATCAATGTCAAAGCTTGCATCAACGTAACCTTTTACGATGAGCTCTTTGTCACCTCCATATACGAGAAGCATATCCTTAGTCCTTTTCAGGTATTTTAGGATGTTCTTGACCGCTGTCCAGTGATCCACTCCTGGATTACTTTGGTACCTCTCTGCTAGACTTATAGCAAGGCACACATCAGGTCTGGTACATAGCATTGCATACATGATAGATCCTATTGCTGATGCATAGGGAACATCTTTCATCTTCTCTCTATCTTCTGCAGTGGTCGGGCATTGAGTCTTACTCAATTTCACACCTTGTAACACAGGCGAGAATCCTTTCTTTGCTTGATCCATTTTGAACTTCTTCAAAATTTTGTCAAGGTATGTTCTTTGTGAAAGTCCAATTAAGCGTCTTGATCTATCTCTATAGATCTTAATGCCTAATATGTAAGCAGCTTCACCGAGGTCTTTCAGTGAAAAAAATCTTATTCAAGTATCCTTTTATGCTATCCAGAAATTCTATATCATTTCCAATCAACAATATGTCATCCACATATAATATCAGAAATGCTACAGAGCTCCCACTCACTTTCTTGTAAATACAGGCTTCTCCAAAAGTCTGTATAAAACCAAATGCTTTGATCACTCTATCAAAACGTTTATTCCAACTCCGAGAGGCTTGCACCAGTCCATAAATGGATCGCTGGAGCTTGCACACTTTGTTAGCTCCCTTTGGATCGACAAAACCTTCTGGTTGCATCATATACAACTCTTCTTCCAGAAATCCATTCAGGAATGCAGTTTTGACATCCATCTGCCAAATTTCATAATCATAAAATGTGGCAATTGCTAACATGATTCGGACAGACTTAAGCATCGCTACGAGTGAGAAGGTCTCATCGTAGTCAATCCCTTGAACTTGCCGAAAACCTTTTGCGACAAATCGAGCTTTGTAGACAGTAATATTACCGTCAGCATCAGTCTTTTTCTTGAAGATCCATTTATTCTCAATTGCTTGCCGATCATCGGGCAAGTCAACCAAAGTCCATACTTTGTTCTCATACATGGATCCCATCTCAGATTTCATGGCTTCAAGCCACTTTGCGGAAGCTGGGCTCACCATCGCTTCTTCATAGTTCGTAGGTTCATCATGATCTAATAACATGACTTCCAGAATAGGATTACCGTACCACTCTGGTGCGGATCTTACTCTGGTTGATCTACGAGGTTCAGTAGTATCTTGTTCTGAAGTTTCATGATCATCATCATTAGCTTCCTCACTGACTGGTGTAGGTGTCGCAGAAACAGTTTTCTGTGATGTACTACTTTCCAATAAGGGAGTAGGTACAGTTACCTCGTCAAGTTCTACTTTCCTCCCACTCACTTCTTTCGAGAGAAACTCCTTCTCCAGAAAGTTTCCGAATTTAGCAACAAAAGTCTTGCCTTCGGATCTGTGATAGAAGGTGTATCCAATAGTTTCCTTTGGATATCCTATGTAGACACATTTCTCCGATTTGGGTTCGAGCTTATCAGGTTGAAGCTTTTTCACATAAGCATCGCAGCCCCAAACTTTTAGAAACGACAACTTTGGTGTCTTGCCAAACCACAGTTCATAAGGCGTCGTCTCAACGGATTTTGATGGTGCCCTATTTAACGTGAATGCGGCCGTATCTAGAGCGTATCCCCAAAACGATAGCGGTAAATCAGTAAGAGACATCATAGATCGCACCATATCCAGTAAAGTACGATTACGACGTTCGGACACACCATTACGCTGAGGAGTTCCGGGTGGCGTGAGTTGTGAAACTATTCCACAATTTTTCAAATGTACACCAAACTCGTAACTCAAATATTCTCCTCCACGATCAGATCGTAGAAACTTCATTTTCTTGTTACGATGATTTTCAGCTTCACTCTGAAATTCTTTGAACTTTTCAAATGTTTCGGACTTATGTTTCATTAAGTAGATATACCCATATCTGCTTAAATCATCTGTGAAGGTGAGAAAATAACGATATCCTCCACGAGCCTCAATATTCATCGGACCACATACATTTGTATGTATGGTTTCCAACAAATCTGTTGCTCCCTCCATAGTACCGGAGAACGGCGTTTTTGTCATCTTGCCTATGAGGCACGGTTCGCAAGTACCAAGTGATTCATAATCAAGTGGTTCCAAAAGTCCATCAGAATGGAGTTTCTTCATGCGCTTTACACCAATATGACCTAAATGGCAGTGCCACAAATAAGTCGCACTATCATTATCAACTCTGCATTTTTGGCTTCAACATTATGAATATGTGTGTTACTACTATCGAGATCCAACAAGAATAGACCACTCTTCAAGGGTGCATGACCATAAAAGATATTACTCATATAAATAGAACAACCATTATTCTTTGATTTAAATGAATAACCGTCTCGCATCAAACAAGATCCAGATATAATGTTCATGCTTAACGCTAGCTCCAAATAACAATTATTTAGGTCTAATACTAATCCCGAAGGTAGATGTAGAGGTAGCGTGCCGACTGCGATCACATCGACTTTGGAACCGTTTCCCACGCGCATTGTCACCTCGTCCTTAACCAATCTTCGCTTGATCCGTAGTCCCTGTTTCGAGTTGCAAATATTAGCAACAGAACCAGTATCAAATACCCAGGTGCTACTGCGAGCATTAGTAAGGTACACATCAATAACATGTATATCACATATACCTTTGTTCACCTTGCCATCCTTCTTATCCGCCAAATACTTGGGGCAGTTCCGCTTCCAGTGACCAGTCTGCTTGCAATAGAAGCACTCAGTTTCAGGCTTAGGTCCAGGTTTGGGTTTCTTCTCTTGAGTAGCAACTTGCTTGCCACTCTTTTTGAAGTTCCCCTTCTTCTTCCCTTTGCCCTTTTTCTTGAAACTAGTGGTCTTGTTGACCATCAACACTTGATGCTCCTTCTTGATTTCTACCTCCGCAGCTTTCAGCATCGCGAAGAGCTCGGGAATAGTCTTGTTCATCCCTTGCATATTATAGTTCATCACGAAGCTCTTGTAGCTTGGTGGCAGTGATTGAAGAATTCTGTCAATGACGCTATCATCTGGAAGATTAACTCCCAATTGAATCAAGTGATTATTATACCCAGACATTTTGAGTATATGCTCACTGACAGAACTGTTCTCCTCCATCTTGCAGCTATAGAACTTATTGGAGACTTCATATCTCTCAATCCGGGCATTTGCTTGAAATATTAACTTCAACTCCTGAAACATCTCATATGCTCCATGACGTTCAAAATGTCGTTGAAGTCCCGATTCTAAGCCGTAAAGCATGGCACACTGAACTATCGAGTAGTCATCAGCTTTGCTCTGCCAGACGTTCATAACATCCGGCGTTGCTCCTGCAGCAGGCCTGGCACCCAGCGGTGCTTCCAGGACGTAATTCTTCTGTGCAGCAATGAGGATAATCCTCAAGTTACGGACCCAGTCCGTGTAATTGCTACCATCATCTTTCAACTTTGCTTTCTCAAGGAACGCATTAAAATTCAACGGAACAACAGCACGAGCCATCTATCTACAATCAAACATAAACAAGCAAGATACTAATCAGGTACTAAGTTTCATGATAAATTTAAGTTCAGTTAATCAAGTTAATTAAAGAACTCCCACTAAGATAGACATCCCTCTAATCCTCTAAGTGATTACGTGATCCAAATCAACTAAACCATAACCGATCATCACGTGAGATGGAGTAGTTTTCAATGGTGAACATCGTTATGTTGATCAAATCTACTATATGATTCACGCTCGACCTTTCGGTCTCCGTGTTCCGAGGCCATATCTGTATATGCTTGGCTCGTCAAGTATAACCTGAGTATTCCGCGTGTGGAACTGTTTTGCACCCGTTGTATTTGAACATAGAACCTATCACACCCGATCATCACGTGGTGTCTCAGCACGAAGAACTTTCGCAACGGTGCATACTCAGGGAGAACACTTCTTGATAATTTAGTGAGAGATCATCTTATAATGTTACCGTCAATCAAAGCAAGATAAGATGCATAAAAAGGATAAACATCACATGCAATCAATATAAGTGATATGATATGGCCATCATCATCTTGTGCTTGTGATCTCCATCTTCGAAGCACCGTCGTGATCACCATCGTCACCGGCGTGACACCTTGATCTCCATCGTAGCGTCGTTGTCGTCTCGCCAAGCTTATGCTTCCACGACTATCACTACCGCTTAGTAATAAAGTAAAGCATTACATCGCGATTTCATTGCATACAATAAAGCGACAACCATATGGCTCCTGCCAGTTGCCGATAACTCGGTTACAAAATATGATCATCTCATACAATAAAATTCAGCATCATGTCTTGACCATATCACATCACAACATGCCCTGCAAAAACAAGTTAGACGTCCTCTACTTTGTTGTTGCAAGTTTTACGTGGCTGCTACGGGCTTAAGCAAGAACCAATCTCACCTACGCATCAAAACCACAATGATAGTTTGTCAAATAGACTTCGTTTTAACCTTCGCAAGGACCGGGCGTAGCCATACTCGGTTCAACTAAAGTTGGAGAGACAGTCGCCCGCAAGCCACCTATGTGCAAAGCACGTCGGGGGAACCGGTCTCGCGTAAGCGTACGCGTAAGGTTGGTCCGGGTCGTCTCGTCCAACAATGCCGCCGAACCAAAGTATGACATGCTGGTAGGCAGTATGACTTATATCGCCCACAACTCACTTGTGTTCTACTCGTGCATATAACATCAGCATAAATAACCTAGGCTCGGATGCCACTGTTGGGTTTCGTAGTAATTTCAAAAAAATTCCTACACACACGCAAGATCATGTGATGCATTGCAATGAGAGGGGAGAGTGTTGTCTACGTACCCACGCAGACCAACTGCGGAAGCGATGACACAACGTAGAGGAAGTAGTCGTACGTCTTCACGATCCAACCGATCAAGCACTGAAACTACGGCACCTCCGAGTTCGAGCACACGCTCAGCTCGATGACGATCCCTGGACTCCGATCCAGCAAAGTGTCGGGGAAGAGTTCCGTCAGCACGACGGTGTGGTGACGATCTTGATGTACTACAGCAGCAGGGCTTCGCCTGAACTCCGCTACAGTATTATCGAGGACTGTGGTGGCAGGGGGCACCACACACGGCTAAGGAATAGATCACGTGGATCAACTTCTGTCTTTCTGGGGTGCCTCTGCCTCAGTATATAAAGGACTAGAGGGGGGAGGCTGGCCGGCCATAGGAGGTGCGCCAGGAGAGTCCTACT
>NC_041386.1:130107169-130174660 GCF_002162155.2 Triticum dicoccoides | reverse complement strand
AGTCCTAATAGGACTAGGGGAAGGGGGGAGGCGCGTGGCCACCTTGGGCTGCCCCTTTCTCCTTTCCACTAAGGCCCATCAAGGACCATATGGTTCCCGGGGGGTTCCGGTAACCTCCCAGTACTCCGGTAAAATCCCGATTTCACCCGGAACACTTCCAATATCCAAACATAGGCTTCCAATATATCAATATTTATGTCTCGACCATTTCGAGACTCCTCGTCATGTCCGTGATCACATCCGGGACTCCGAACAACCTTCGGTATATCAAAATGCATAAACTCATAATATAACTGTCATCGAAACCTTAAGCGTGCGGACCCTACGGGTTCGAGAACAATGTAGACATGACCGAGACACGTCTCCGGTCAATAACCAATAGCGGGACCTAGATGCCCATATTGGCTCCTACATATTCTACAAAGATCTTTATCGGTCAGACCGCGTAACAACATACGTTGTTCCCTTTGTCATCGGTATGTTACTTGCCCGAGATTCGATCATCGTTAGTCCAATACCTAGTTCAATCTCGTTACCGGCAAGTCTCTTTACTCGTTCTGTAATACATCATCCCACAACTAACTCATTTAGTTGTAATGCTTGCAAGGCTTAAGTGATGTGCATTACCGAGAGGGCCCAGAGATACCTCTTCGACAATCGGAGTGACAAATCCTAATCTCGAAATACGCCAACCCAACATCTACCTTTGGAGACACCTGTAATGCTCCTTTATAATCACCCAGTTACGTTGTGACGTTTGGTAGCACCCAAAGTGTTCCTCCGGCAAACGGGAGTTTCATAATCTCATAGTCATAGGAACATGTATAAGTCATGAAGAAAGCAATAGCAACATACTAAACAATCGGGTGCTAAGCTAATGGAATGGGTCATGTCAATCAGATCATTCAACTAATGATGTGACCTCGTTAATCAAATAACAACTCTTTGTTCATGGTTAGGAAACATAACCATCTTTGATTAACGAGCTAGTCAAGTAGAGGCATACTAGTGACACTCTGTTTGTCTATGTATTCACACATGTATTATGTTTCCGGTTAATACAATTCTAGCATGAATAATAAACATTTATCATGATATAAGGAAATAAATAATAACTTTGTATTGCCTCTAGGGCATATTTCCTTCGGTCGGCCCAATGGCGGTTGAGGTATGCGCGGGGTCGGGCCCTACCGACGTAGAACACAAGACCAACCATTGCATCTCCTTTCCACAAGTTGTTTGCGTGTCAAGGGGGACTCCTGAGCATTGTGACTCAGGAGCCTAACTGACCATGTAGCCCCTCACTCCTTGGTCCATCCTGGTCTCCGGTCGGCCCAACAGCAGTTGAGGTATGCGCGGAGTTGGGCCCTGCCGACGTAGAACACAAGACCAACCATTGCATCTCCTTTCCACAAGTTGTTTGCGTGTCAAGGGGGACTCCTGAGCATCGCGACTCAGGAGCCTAAGTGACCACGTAGCCCCTCACTCCTTGGTCTGTCCTGGTCTCCGGTCGGCCCAACGGCAGTTGAGGTATGCACGGCGTTGGGCCCTGCCGAGGTAGAACACAAGACCAACCATTGCATCTCCTTTCCACAAGCTGTTTGTGCGTCAAGGGGGACTCCTAAGCATCGCGACTCAGGAGCCTAACTGGTCACATAGCCCCTCACTCCTTGGGTCCGTCCTGGTCTCCGGTCGGTCCAACGGCGGTTGAGGTATGCGTGGGGCTAGGCTCTGCCGACATAGAACATAAAGCAAATAGGAAGAAAATCGAAAAATCTCAAAGCAAATATTACAAGACATATTGTTCTACGAATACCAAACACAAGTTTAAATGCCTCATGAGGCACGCTACATGCTGCAGGAGTTTCAAACGGCAAAGAAGCTGCAAGCCAGTCATCCCTTGATACTGTCGGCACCTACAAGAGGTGCCCCCTCCTGGGTGGCGTCATCTTCACCTGCACCACCAGTCGAAGGCGCGGGGGCGAAGGCGTCGAACTTCTCCAGCAGGGCTTCCACCTGACCCTTCACGGCTGCGGCGGCAGCTACACAACGCTCCTCGTCCACAGGCTCCAGCAGCACGTCAAGGCAGGTGGCAGGATCGCAAAGATGGAGGTGGCTGACGCGCGTCAGCGCAGCTGAAGAAAGGATGCGAGCCTCTGCCTCTGCCATGGGGCCGATGCCACGCACGACTTCCTCAAGTGCATCGACCAAGTAGGGAAGGAACTGGGCGGGGCCGTCCTCATTGGTGGCCAATGGCTTCTCCAAGCCCTTCTCATAGAGTGACTTCAGAGCCTCGCGAGACCTCTTCTCCAAAAGCGTGAAGGCCGCGCGGTCCTCGGCCAGAACCTTCGCCTTGGCGTCAAGATCGACCCCCTTCGCCTCCACCTTCCGCTCCAGCTCCTCCAGACGGTTGCATTCAGTGGTCTGCGCCTTCACCAACTCCCCCAGCTTGGCGTCACGGTCCTTGATGGCGTCCTCCCGGGCCTTCATCTCCTCCTCCTTCGCCTGAGGGTCGCGAGCTTCCTCTGCGCGCTCATCACGCAGACTCTTCAGCTCGTCTTCCAGCGCCCGGCAGCGGTCGTGGGCGGCTTCGGCGTCCTTCATCCCCGCCTCGTGATCGGCCGCAGCTTGGGCAGCGGCCCGCTTCTCCTTCTCGGAGGTCATTGCGGCCTGGCTTAGCGCCGGCCGAACTGCTGCGTCAGACTAAAGCCAGCCAGAGGTCAGCTCCAGGCGCCCGGCTACCAGGCATGGATCCACGCTCAGAAGATCTTCCCGCAGCTGAGTCATCTCTGAAAGGGCATGCTCTGAGACAGCAGCAGAGGCAGAAGAAACTGGGAGTAATGGCACAGAAGGAGGAAGAGGAGTCGTCACCATGGCCTGAGAGGCAGGAAGCTCCTGAGCCTATTGGACCTCAGCACCCGAGTCGGACACTGGCACCTCCTGAGCCAGCGGCACTTCGAGGGCTGACTCCTCCCGAGGATGCTCCACCTGGCCTCGCAAGGATGGTCACGCTGGAGAAGCACGGGCACCATCCCCACCTTTGCTCATGGAGAGGGGCGCAGTCGCAGGAGGCAACCCAGACTCAAGCAGCACCACCTCGATCTCCCTCCTCCTCTTCACCACAGGCGTTGACCTAGTTGCACAACAAGGAAAAAGAGTCGGAAACAAGCACCAACATCAAAGACAAGGGCGAATGTCAAAAGGTAGCAGTATAAGCAAGAACAAGATGAAGCTCAAACACTTACTGGTCTATAGCAGCGTAGTCCACCCTCCGCTTGGTGAGCTTGAAGCCGGAGAGCTTCGCAACCCGAGGCGCGGGCGCGGCAGCTCCGGAAGCAGAAGCAAGAGCGGCGGGTGGGCCTGAAGCGGCTCCAGGCAGCGTATGAACAGAAGTAGCGCCCTGGGAGATCAACGCCGATCGGTCCCTCGTTGGGACAATGGGCGGCTCCTCCCTCTCCAGGCGGTCGCCGGCCTCGTCGTCGTCAGGAAAGGTGCGAAGGATGTCAGCTTTACTCAAGGGGGAGGTCTCCCCCATCCCTCCGGGGGTCACCTCTGAATCTTCCTCCTCCTCTTCTTCCTCCCCGCGGGACTCACCAGAAGACAGCTCCACCGGCATCGGCGCCGCAGGGGCCCCGATGAGCACCGACGACACCAGTCCACGCCCGTCAAAGTTCGGCCTGGAGGCCACGACCAACGCCCAGTCCTTGTGCCGGAACAAGGGGGTGAAGACATTAGGCGGATACTCCTGATCGTCCCCAACCAGGAGCCGGAGAGAGCTGCGGTCAGCTCCTTGTCGGACAAGGCCTCCGAGATCAAGCGAACCTTGTCCTCTTCATCCCCAGGTTCCCACAAGGGGCGCGTGCGGGCTTGAAGCGGGGCCACGTGCAGCGCCAGGAATTCCCTCAGGATCATGGCCCCTGTAATCTTCGCCGCCTTCGCGTTGCCAGGCTTCAGGTCGGACTTCATCTGCTCTAGCACCGATGTGTTGGGGAACGTAGTAATTTCAAAAAATTTCCTACGCACACGCAAGATCATGGTGATGCATAGAAACGAGGGGAGAGTGTGATCTACGTACCCTTGTAGACCGACGGCGGAAGAGTTACCACAACGCGGTTGATGTAGTCGTACGTCTTCACGGCCCGACCGATCAAGCACCGAAACTACGGCACCTCCGAGTTCTAGCACACGTTCAGCTCGATGACGATCCCTGGAATCCGATCCAGCAAAGTATCGGGGAAGAGTTCCGTCAGCACGACGGCGTGGTGACGATCTTGATGTACTGCTGTCGCAGGGCTTCGCCTAAGCACCGCTACAATATTATCGAGGACTATGGTGGAAGGGGGCACCGCACACGGCTAAGAATATGATCACGTGGATCAACTTGTGTGTCTATGGGGTGCCCCCTGCCCCCGTATATAAAGGAGTGGAGGAGGGGAGGGCCGGCCCTCTCTATGGCGCACCCTAGGGGAGTCCTACTCCCACCTGGAGTAGGATTCCCCCTTTCCTAGTCCAACTAGGAGTCCTTCCATGTAGTAGGAGTAGGAGACAAGGAAGGGGAAGAGGGAAGAGAAGGAAGGAGGGGGCGGAGCCCCTCCCCCTAGTACAATTCGTACTAGGCCTTGGGGGGTGCGCGGCCTGCCTCTCCCTCTCCCCTAAAGCCCAATAAGGCCCATATACTTCTTCTCCCGTATTCCCGTAACTCCCCGGTACTCTGAAAAATACCCGAACCACTCGGAACCTTTCCGATGTCCGAATATAGTCGTCCAATATATCGATCTTTACGTCTCGACCATTTCGAGACTCCTCGTCATGCCCACGATCTCATCCGGGACTCCGAACTCCTTCGGTACATCAAAACTCATAAACTCATAATATAACTATCATCGAAACCTTAAGCGTGCGGACCCTACGGGTTCGAGAACAATGTAGACATGACCGAGACACGTCTCCGGTCAATAACCAATAGCGGAACCTGGATGCTCATATTGGCTCCTACATATTCTACGAAGATCTTTATCGGTCAGACCGCACAACAACATACGTTGTTCCCTTTGTCATCGGTATTTTACTTGCCCGAGATTCGATCGTCGGTATCCAATACCTAGTTCAATCTCGTTACCGGCAAGTCTCTTTACTCATTCCGTAATACATCATGCTGCAACTAACTCATTAGTTGCAATGCTTGCAAGGCTTAAGTGATGTGCATTATCGAGAGGGCCCAGAGATACCTCTCCGACGATCAGAGTGACAAATCCTAATCTCGAAATACATCAACCCAACATGTACCTTTGGAGACACCTGTAGAGCACCTTTATAATCACCCAGTTACGTTGTGACGTTTGGTAGCACACAAAGTGTTCCTCCGGCACACGGCAGTTGCATAATCTCATAGTCATAGGAACATGTATAAGTCATGAAGAAAGCAATAGCAACATACTAAACGATCGGGTGCAAAGCTAATGGAATGGGTCATGTCAATCAGATCATTCAACTAATGATGTGATCCCGTTAATCAAATAACAACTCTTTGTCCATGGTTAGGAAACATAACCATCTTTGATTAACGAGCTAGTCAAGTAGAGGCATACTAGTGACACTCTGTTTGTCTATGTATTCACACATGTATTATGTTTCCGGTTAATACAATTATAGCATGAATAATAAACATTTATCATGATATAAGGAAATAAATAATAACTTATTTATTGCCTCTAGGGCATATTTCCTTCAGTCTCCCACTTGCACTAGATTCTATAATCTAGTTCACATCGCCATGTGATTTAACAGCAATAGTTCACATCACCATGTGATTAACACCCATAGTTCACATCGATATGTGATCAACACCCAAAGGGTTTACTAGAGTCAGTAATCTAGTTCACATCGCTATGTGATTAACACCCAAAGAGAACTAAGGTGTGATCATGTTTTGCTTGTGAGATAATTTTAGTCAACGGGTCTGTCACATTCAGATCCGTAAGTATTTTGCAAATTTCTATGTCAACAATGCTCTGCACGGAGCTACTCTAACTAATTGCTCCCACTTTGAATATGTATCTAGATTGAGACTTAGAGTCATCCAGATTAGTGTCAAAACTTGTATCGACGTAACCCTTTACGGCGAACCTTTTTGTCACCTCCATAATCGAGAAACATATCCTTATTCCACTAAGGATAATTTTGACCGCTGTCCAGTGATCTACTTCTAGATCACTATTGTACTTCCCTTGCCAAAATCAGTGTAGGGTATACAATAGATCTGGTACACAGCATGGCATACTTTATAGAACCTATGGCTGAGGCATAGGGAATGACTTTCATTCTCTCTCTATCTTCTACCGTGGTCGGGTTTTGAGTCTTACTCAACTTCACACCTTGCAACACAGGTAAGAACTCCTTCTTTGACTGTTCCATTTTGAACTACTTCAAAATCTTATCAAGGTATGTACTTATTGAAAAAACTTATCAAGCGTCTTGATCTATCTCTATAGATCTTGATGCTCAATATGTAAGAAGCTTCACCGAGGTCTTTCTTTGAATAACTCCTTTCAAATATTCCTTTATGCTTTGCAGAATAATTCTACATTATCTCCGATCAACAATATGTCTTTCACATATACTTATCAGAAATGTTGTAGTGCTCCCACTCACTTTCTTGTAAATACAGGCTTCACTGCAAGTCTGTATAAAACTATATGCTTTGATGAACTTATCAAAACATATATTCCAACTCTGAGATGCTTGCACCAGTCCATAGATGGATCGCTGGAGCTTGCATATTTTGTTAGCACCTTTAGGATTGACAAAACCTTCTGGTTGCATCATATACAACTCTTCTTTAATAAATTCATTAAGGAATGCCGTTTTGTTTATCCATTTGCCAGATTTCATAAAATGCGGCAATAGCTAACATGATTCGGACAGACTTAAGCATAGATACGAGAGAGAAACTCTCATCGTAGTCAACACCTTGAACTTGTCGAAAACCTTTTGCGACAATTCTAGCTTTGTAGATAGTAACACTACTATCAACGTCCGTCTTCCTCTTGAAGATCCATTTATTTTCTATGGCTTGCCGGTCATCGGGCAAGTCAACCAAAGTCCACACTTTGTTCTCATATATGGATCTCATCTCAGATTTCATGGCCTCAAACCATTTCGCGGAATCTGGGCTCACCATCGCTTCTTCATAGTTTATAGGTCCATCATGGTCTAGTAACATACCCTCCAGAACAGGATTACCGTACCACTCTGGTGCGGATCTCACTCTGGTTTACCTACGAGATTCGGTAGTAACTTGATCCGAAGTTTCATGATCATTATCATTAGCTTCCTCACTAATTGGTGTAGGAGTCACAGAAACAGGTTTTTGTGATGTACTACTTTCTAATAAGGGAGCAGGTATGGTTACCTCGTCAAGTTCTACTTTCCTCCCACTCACTTCTTTCGAGAGAAACTCCTTCTCTAGAAAGTATCCATTCTTAGCAACGAATGTCTTGCCTTTGGATCAGTGATAGAAGGTGTACCCAACTGTCTCCTTTGGGTATCCTATGAAGACGTATTTCTCCAATTTGAGTTTGAGCTTATCGAGATGAAACTTTTTCACATAAGCATCGCAACTGCAAACTTTAAGAAACGACAGCTTAGGTTTCTTGCCAAACCATAGTTCACACGGTGTCGTCTCAACGGATTTAGATGGTGCCCTATTTAACGTGAATGCAGCTGTCTCTAATGCATAACCCCAAAACGATAGTGGTAGATCGGTAAGAGACATCATAGATCGCACTATATCTAATAAAGTACGGTTATGACGTTCGGACACACCATTACACTATGGTGTTCTAGGTGGCGTGAGTAGTGAAACTATTTCACATTGTTTTGATTGAAGGCCAAACTCGTAACTCAAATATTTTACCTCTGCGATCATATCGTAGAAAATTTTTATTTTCTTGTCACGATGATTTTCCACTTCACTCTGAAATTCTTTGAACTGTTCAAATGTTTCAGATTTATGTTTCATCAAGTAGATATCCCCATATCTGCTCAAATCATCTGTGAAGGTCAGAAAATAATGATACCTGCTGCAAGCCTTAATATTCATCGGACCACATACATTAGTATGTATGATTTCCTACAAATCTGTTGCTTGCTTCATTGTTCCGGAGAACGGCGTTTTAGTCATCTTGCCCATAAGGCATGGTTTGCAAGCATCAAGTGATTCATAATCAAGTGATTCCAAAAGCCCATCAGTATGGAGTTTCTTCATGCGCTTTACACCAATATGACTTTAAACGGTAGTGCCACAAATAAGCTGCACTATCATTATTAACTTTGCATCTTTTGGTTTCAAAATTATGAATATGTGTATCACTACGATCGAGATCCAACGAACTTGTTTCATTGGGTGTATGACCATATAAGGTTTTATTCATGTAAACAGAACAACAATTTATTCTCTTACTTAAATGAATAACCGTATTACAATAAACATGATCAAATCATATTCATGCTCAACGCAAACACCAAATAACACTTATTTAGGTTCAACACTAATCCCGAAATTATAGGGAGTGTGCGATGATGATCATATCAATCTTGGAACCACTTCCAACACACATCGTCACTTCACCCTTAACTAGTCTCTATTTATTCTGCAACTCCCGTTTCGAGTTACTAATCTTAGCAACTGAACTAGTATCAAATACTAAGGGGTTGCTATAAACACTAGTAAAGTACACATCAATAACATGTATATCAAATATACTTATGTTCACTTTGCCATCCTTCTTATCCGCCAAATACTTGGGGCAGTTCTGCTTCTAGTGACCAGTCCCTTTGAAGTAGAAGCACTTAGTCTCAGGCTTAGGACCAGACTTGGGCTTCTTCACTTGAGCAGCAACTTGCTTGCTGTTCTTCTTGAAGTTCCCCTTCTTCCCTTTGCCCTTTTCTTGAAACTAGTGGTCTTGTTAACCATCAACACTTGATGTTTTTCTTGATTTCTACCTTCGTCGATTTTAGCATCACGAAGAGCTTGGGAATTACTTTTTTCATCCCTTGCATATTATAGTTCATCACCAAGTTCTACTAACTTGGTGACGGTGACTAGAGAATTCTGTCAATCACTATTTTATCTGGAAGATTAACTCCCACTTGATTCAAGCGATTGTAGTACCCAGACAATCTGAGCACATGCTCACTAGTTGAGCGATTCTCCTCCATCTTTTAGCTATAGAACTTGTTGGAGACTTCATATCTCTCAACTCGGGTATTTGCTTGAAATATTAACTTCAACTCCTGGAACATCTCATATGGTCCATGACGTTCAAAACGTCTTTGAAGTCCCGATTCTAAGCTGTTAAGCATGGTGCACTAAACTATCAAGTAGTCATCATATTGAGCTAGCCAAACGTTCATAACGTCCGCATCTGCTCCTGCAATAGGCCCGTCACCTAGCGGTGCATCAAGGACATAATTCTTCTGTGCAGCAATGAGGATAAACCTCAGATCACGGATCCAATCCGCATCATTGCTACTAACATTTTTTAACACAATTTTCTCTAGGAACATATCAAAATAAACATATGAAAGCAACAACGCGAGCTATTGATCCACAACATAGATATGCTAATACTACCAGGACTAAGTTCATGATAAATTAAAGTTCAATTAATCATATTACTTAAGAACTCCCACTTAGATAGACATCCATCTAATCCTCTAAGTGATTACGTGATCCAAATCAACTAAACCATGTCCGATCATCACGTGAGATGGAGTAGTTTCATTGGTGAACATCACTATGTTGATCATATCTACTATATGATTCACGCTCAACCTTTCAGTCTCCGTGTTCCGAGGCCATATCTGTATATGCTTGGCTCGTCAAATATAACCTGAGTATTCTGCGTGTGCAACTGTTTTGCACCCGTTGTATTTGAATGTAGAGCCTATCACACCCGATCATCACGTGGTGTCTCAGCACGAAGAACTTTCGCAACGGTGCATACTCAGGGAGAGCACTTCTTGATAATTTAGTGAGAGATCATCTTATAATGCTATCGTCAATCAAAGCAAGATAAGATGCATAAAAGATAAACATCACATGCAATCAATATAAGTGATATGATATGGCCATCATCATCTTGTGCTTGTGATCTCCATCTCCGAAGCACCGTCATGATCACCATCGTCACCGGCGCGACACCTTGATCTCCATCGTAGCATCGTTGTCGTCTCGCCAATCTTATGCTTCCACGACTATCGCTACCTCTTAGTGATAAAGTAAAGCATTACAGCGCGATTGCATTGCATACAATAAAGCGACAACCATATGGCTCCTGCCAGTTGCCGATAACTCGGTTACAAAACATGATCATCTCATACAATAAAATTTAGCATCATGTCTTGACCATATCACATCACAACATGCCCTGCAAAAACAAGTTAGACGTCCTCTACTTTGTTGTTGCATGTTTTACGTGGCTGCTACGGGCTTAAGCAAGAACCAATCTTACCTACGCATCAAAACCACAACGATAGTTTGTCAAGTTGGTGTTGTTTTAACCTTCGCAAGGACCGGGCGTAGCCACACTCAGTTCAACTAAAGTTGGAGAAACTGTCACCCGCAAGCCACCTATGTGCAAAGCACGTCGGGAGAACCGGTCTCGCGTAAGCGTACGCGTAATGTCGGTCCGGGCCGCTTCATCCAACAATACCGCCGAACCAAAGTATGACATGCTGGTAAGCAGTATGACTTATATCGCCCACAACTCACTTGTGTTCTACTCGTGCATATAACATCAACACATAAAACCTAGGCTTGGATGCCACTGTTGGGGAACGTAGTAATTTCAAAAAAATTCCTACGCACATGCAAGATCATGGTGATGCATAGCAACGAGGGGAGAGTGTGATCTACGTACCCTTGTAGACCGACAGCGGAAGCGTTAGCACAACGCGGTTGATGTTGTCGTACGTCTTCACGGCCCGACCGATCAAGCACCGAAACTACGACACCTCCGAGTTCTAGCACACGTTCAGCTCGATGACGATCCCCGGACTCCGATCCACCAAAGTGTCGGGGAAGAGTTCCGTCAGCACGACAGCGTGGTGGCGATCTTGATGTACTACTGTCGCAGGGCTTCGCCTAAGCACCGCTACAATATTATCGAGGACTATGGTGGAAGGGGGCACCGCACACGGCTAAGAATATGATCAAGTGGATCAACTTGTGTGTGTATGGGGTGCCCCCTGCCCCCATATATAAAGGAGTGGAGGAGGGGAGGGCCGGCCCTCTCTATGGCGCGCCCTAGGGGAGTCCTACTCCCACCGGGAGTAGGATTCCCCCTTTCCTAGTCCAACTAGGAGTCCTTCCATGTAGTAGGAGTAGGAGACAAGGAAGGGGAAGAGGGAAGAGAAGGAAGGAGGGGGTGCGGCCCCTCCCCCTAGTCCAATTCGGACTAGGCCTTGGAGGGGCGCGCGGTCTGCCTCTCCCTCTCCCCTAAATCCCAATAAGGCCCATATACTTCTTCTCCCGTATTCCCGTAACTCCCCGGTACTCCGAAAAATACCCGAACCACTCGGAACCTTTCCGATGTCCGAATATAGTCGTCCAATATATCGATCTTTACGTCTCGACCATTTCGAGACTCCTCGTCATGTCCCCGATCTCATCCGGGACTCCAAACTCCTTCGGTACATCAAAACTCATAAACTCATAATATAACTTTCATCGAAACCTTAAGCGTGCGGACCCTACGGGTTCGAGAACAATGTAGACATGACCGAGACACGTCTCCGGTCAATAACCAATAGCGGAACCTGGATGCTCATATTGGCTCCTACATATTCTACGAAGATCTTTATCGGTCAGACCGCATAACAACATACGTTGTTCCCTTTGTCATCGGTATTTTACTTGCCCGAGATTCGATCATCGGTATCCAATACCTAGTTCAATCTTGTTACCGGCAAGTCTCTTTACTCGTTCCGTAATACATCATCCCACAACTAACTCATTAGTTGCAATGCTTGCAAGGCTTAAGTGATGTGCATGTCGGAGAGGGCCCAGAGATACCTCTCCGATGATCGGAGTGACAAATCCTAATCTTGAAATACGTCAACTCAACATGTACCTTTGGAGACACCTGTAGAGCACCTTTATAATCACCCAGTTATGTTGTGACGTTTGGTAGCACACAAAGTGTTCCTCCGGCACACGGGAGTTGCATAATCTCATAGTCACAGGAACATGTATAAGTCATGAAGAAAGCAATAGCAACATACTAAACGATCGGGTGCTAAGCTAATGGAATGGGTCATGTCAATCAGATCATTCAACTAATGATGTGATCTCGTTAATCAAATAACAACTCTTTGTCCATTGTTAGGAAACATAACCATCTTTGATTAACGAGCTAGTCAAGTAGAGGCATACTAGTGACACTCTGTTTGTCTATGTATTCACACATGTATTATGTTTCTGGTTAATACAATTCTAGCATGAATAATAAACATTTATCATGATATAAGGAAATAAATAATAATTTTATTATTGCCTCTAGGGCATATTTCCTTCACAATGTCGCCCGCTTGTCGGTGAGCTTTGCGCAGGACCACCCCTTGTCAGACTGGGGCCTCTCCGTCGGCAGCGTCAAGCGTGGGTAGATGCATTTAGCATCCATCATGGCCCACTTGCTTAGGAAGCCGTCGGCTTTCTTCCCCATCTTCGAGATCGAGTTGGCCTTGCCGGCTGCGATGAAATTGACACACCCGGAGACGTGACCCTCCTTGGCGCGGAGGAAGAAGAAGTGGCGCAGGAGGGCCATGGACGGCATCATGCCAAGGTACGCCTCGAAGTAGTAGGCGAAGATCGACAAGAGAAGGATAGAGTTGGGATGAAGATGCAGTGCCTGCAGCCCGAAGTGATCAAGGACCTCGTAAAAGAAGTCAGAGAAGGGGGGAACCAGCCCGGCGGCGATGCTGCTCGTGAAGAAGGGGTACAAGGTGCTTCCCTCGGGCTCAGGCACGTCGGAGCCGGTCAGGAGTCCAGTCTTCCCCTTCTTGTTGCTTTCCCCCGCCGTCAGCAAGCGCGTGGCGGAGAGGTTCTTCTCCGAAACATTGGGCGCGTCGAGAGCTGGCTCATACCAAGCCGGTGACTAGGCGGGCTTGACCCTCCGGGGTGCCATTGGTCGTTGATGCGGGAAGGATGTAGATCTGGAGATTTCGAAGGCAGGGGCAAGAAAGGGGATCTGAGCAAGGTGAAAGGAAGTAGTGAAGGCAAGAGCTATCTACACCAACCTTTTTGATAGTCGGGCAGTTGCCAAGGCAGCATGGGGAAGCGGAGACGCCCACGTCCAATCAACCGCCACGCGTCGACCAAGGCCGCGGGCTATTGGGGCCCGTAGCGCTCCGCACTTGGCCTTTCGCTTCGCCTCGAAGCCAAGCCCGAGCGCGCCTTGGGCCCGGGGGCTACTATCGGCGTTCTAGGAACGGGGGTCCCCAGACTTGCCTGCCTGTGGCCCATGGCGTGGCTCTGCGAGCGGGCCCGTACGGCCCATCCTCACCAGCAAGGACTCAAGACCCTCGCGAGGGGCCAAGCCTCGCGAGGCGAGCGACACAAGACCTCCTTAGGAGCGGCCTCACTAGGTTGGCTCGCGATGGGCGGAGAGTTCAAGGCCAGGCAAACCTCGCGAGGTTCTAGTGACGTGAGCCATGACGACCAAGGCCAGGCGGGCGCCAGCGTGCACAGTGTCCTTGTTTCCTCTTCAGTGCTAAGGAAGCAGGCGCAGGCGCGCAGTACCAAGGCATCAAGCAAAAGGTTTCCATATCAGTGCAACAAGACCAAGACTAGAAGGGCGGCAAGACGGAGGTCACCATGGAGCCCAAGACGGCGTCACCACCAGAGCCTTTTACAGGCAAAGACTACTTTTGTTAGGATAAGTTGTACTAGTTGTCCCCATTCAAATTGGCCATTGTTGGCTCCCTTCCAGCTCAATATTTGGAGAGAGGACTAGGGCCTCTATAAATAGGACTAGCCACCACCATAGCTGGGGGATCAATCGGTCGGTCTAGCCAAGAGAGACCAGGACGACCACAAGTTCACCAAGCACAAGAACGCCTCTCCTCAGGAGGCTGTTCTTCCCCTTGTACTATTCATCCTCATCCCAATAGGCAATCCACCACACCACACTAGAGTAGGGTATTACACCACAACGGTGGCCCGAACCAGTATAAATCTTGTGTCCTTTGTGTTGTGAGTTCGTCGAGTTAGTTCGTCAGATCTTAGCTGAGCTAGGACGTGGATCGGTAGGGGGGAGATCTTCGCGCGCACCCAAGTGTTCAAACCTTGAGGGTTTTGCCGCAACCTGTGATATGATAGAGTCAATAATCTAGATTACATAGTAATGACTCTAAAACCCATGGAGTCTTGGTGTTGATCATGTTTTGCTCGTGAGAGAGGCATAGTCAACGGGTCTGCAACATTCAGATCCGTATGTATCTTGCAAATCTCTATGTCTCCCTCCTTGACTTGATCGCGGATGGAATTGAAGCGTCTCTTGATGTGTTTGGTTCTCTTGTGAAATCTGGATTCCTTCGCCAAGGCAATTGCTCCAATATTGTCACAAAAGATTTTCATTGGGCCTGATGCACTAGGTATTACACCTAGATCGGATATGAACTCCTTCATCCAGACTCCTTCATTTGCTGCTTCCGAAGCAGCTATGTACTCCACTTCACATGTAGATCCTGCCACAACGCTCTGCTTGGAACTGCACCAATTGACAGCTCCACCATTCAATATAAATATGTATCCGGTTTGTGACTTAGAGTCATCCGGATCAGTGTCAAAGCTTGCATCGACGTAACCATTTATGACGAGCTCTTTGTCACCTCCATAAACGAGAAACATATCCTTAGTCCTTTTCAGGTATTTCGGGATGTTCTTAACCGTTGTCCGGTGATCCACTCCTGGATTACTTTGGTACCTCCCTGCTAAACTTATAGTAAGGCACACATCAGGTCTCGTACACAGCATTGCATACATGATAGAACCTATGGCTGAGGAATAGGGAATTACTTTCATTTTCTCTCTATCTTCTCAGTGGCCGGGCATTGAGTCTGACTCAACTTCACACCTTGTAACACAGGTAAGAACGCTTTATCTGAATGATCCATTTTGAACTTCTTCAAAACTTTATCAAGGCATGTGCTTTCACTGGTACAACGACGTCCTAAACAAACGGTTTAAAACCCCTTTCCGCGACGGCATTTGGAACCGTCGCCAAGTGAGTGTGGGCGATAGGGGGGTCCTTCCCACACGACCCAAAAATCGTCGGGGATAGGCCCTCGTGGGACCTAGGCTGGGGCCGTGTGCGATTGGGCGAGGCATGGAAACCCAATCATTTCTGTAGGTATGTACATCCCACATGGTGAATCCCAGAAATCATTTCCGTAGGTATGTACATCCCACGCGGTGAATCCCAGAAATCATTTCCGTAGGTATGTACATCCCACATGGTGAATCCCATAAATCATTTCCATAGGTATGTACATCCCACACGGTGAATCCCAGAAATCATTTTCATAGGTATGTACATCCCACACGGTGAATCCCAGAAAATCATTTCCGTAGGTATGTACATCCCACACAGTTCTTTGTGTGGAAACATTTGTGCAAGTTGGCCTAACACAAACAGTTCGTTGCCGGAAGCTGTGTGTGGTTGTTAGTTGATCGAACACGCCTACTTTATAGAAACCATGCGGGTTGTTTGAGTTCATCGCCCACGGTGTTGTCTGAGTAACCGTTTGCAATAGAAAACCCCAATAAGCAGGGTAATTAGCCTATTATTGATAATCCATGTACTAATCAAACTGATATTTCTTATAAAACACACCAGATATTTCATATCCGTATAAAAGCAACCAGGATTTCATAATCGAATTACATCAGATAGCTTCGGCACTCAGTTACGCCATTACACAACAGCACCAAGTTTCGCATGCAGCATCAAAAACCTTTGGAAAGTAGCGTCATACACGGTAAATAGATAGATGAATCTCATCCGGGAAACTGCAGAAGCGGAAGGCAAATATTGAGCCTTCAGTGATGTTGAATGTCCTTGCAACTTTAGGCTAGTGGCTATGGATAATTGCCCGCCGAACCTTCGTTTTCTTCAGCAAGACTTCAATATTGTACTGTGGGTGTTGAATGAATACCTTCCTCGCCTCTTGACCATGCAGGTGGTTTGAGAGGTAATCATCGGCGAACTTCTTTGAAAAGTACTGAAAACAAAGCTACGCATAAATCGCTGTTGTAAATCTTAAAATGGTGCAAGGGGTAAAAACAAGGTAAAAGAGTTGGTACCATCCTATAGTTGACTGATGTCTTCTTCATTGTGCAAACAAAGATCTTGTTGTTATTCGTCGCAAGCTTCTTCATCCTAACAATCTTTCTAAGTTTCTTGACTTGACTGATATGCAAAATGGGTCGAACAGTGGGTATAAGCTTCTGACAGCAGGACCTACATGTGCAAGAACAAATTGTAAGAAACCTAAATATTAGAATGATTCCTGCAACTGCACAATAATGTGCTATTAGCCAAAGGACCCTGCTTGAACAAACGTCGATGGTAAAACGTAGTGTCTCCCATTGTTTCCCTACAACACACATAAGGAAGATCTTGATCAGGTTAACTAAGAGTTGCCATACTATCAATAGAATATGTATTAAGCACAGCCAAATTCAATTGGTGTCACATGCATAACAATACAAAATTGTACCCAGAGCAAATGAAAATCAAATTGCAGAACTGAACCAAACAATTAAATGGACTACTGACCAAATGAACCAAAATAGTTAACTGAGCACGACATTGCAGAGTAGAAACATGTATGAGAAGACAAGACAGTTAACAAAACAAAGAATGCTTGAGAATAGTACTACGAAATGTAGCAATTGTTGGACCAAAGTGTTAACTGAACATTACATTTCAGAGGACCAAACTGTTAACTGAACATCAGATTGCATATTAACATTACAGAGGACAAATCACTAGAAGGCACTGGCGGTGGCCTCGAGAAAACATCATGAACTGTATTTTAAAGTAGACAACTATGCGGCAATGTCGATGGTGGCCTTGAAGACGAGGTGCTCCTCCAAGATCTGGCGGTCGACGCGCATGTCAACCATAGCAACCTCGTTCGCACATGAGGTCGCATGCTACTCAGCTCCACATTATACTGTGTGTAAAATGGCTGTGGGCGGCACTTAATTGGAGAATTGGGTAGTGATTTCGGTGGAAGGTGTCGCTCCGTCAGTCGGGGCATGTGGGATGGGAAAGGAGGAGGATGGTGTGGGTGGGTGTGGATTACCTAACCATATCGACGAGGCCGCATGGCAAGAAGAAGGGTCGGCGGCGAGGAGGTCGCGCAGCAAGAAGAAGGGTCGTCGGCGAGGAGGCAGTGCTGCAAGAAGAAGGGTAGCCGGCGAGGAGATGGCGCTGCAAGAAGAAGGGTAGCCGGTGAGGAGGCGGCACTTCAAGAAGAAGGGTTGTTGGCGTGGAGGCTGAGCTGCCCCTAAGCAGCAGTGAAGGTTTGAACTTTGAAAGCGAGGAGGAACAGTGGAAATGTGGCTTTTGGTAGGAGGGAGGGGCGGGGAGATAGATATTTTCATGGTGGAAAAAATATTTCGCTCGGTACCGCAAGAAACTGGCGCGCAAGTGTGGTTCAAGCGGTGGCGGTGGACAGTAGACGACGAAGCTTCCTGCATAAGTGCGCCAAGATATTTTATATCGCATCCCACACAATTCTTTCTAGTAAACTATTTCTGGTATACTTGAATTTTCCATTATGTTTTGAAAGACAAAATGGTGTTTGAATTGCTAGAACATTTACGTACAGTGAACATGCAACTTGTACATGAGTGTCATGTTTAAATTTGGAATTCCGGGTTCGTTTGGCATTTTCATGCATTAATTGAGTTTAGGGGCATTTAATGTGCATGATTCAAATTTGAACTACAAGCACATGCTCCAATGCACCAAAGTTTGCTGAAAAATCACATGTGTGTCTTTGGGTGAATTTATAGGGCCCATGAAAGAAATGGGAATAAAATTGAAACATCTAAGTGTCGTGGCTCGGCCAGAATGATTGAGAAACTTGGTTTTTTAATTCTTGTAAATCCAAAACACGGCTGAAAATAATGAAACTTGGCATGGTGTCATGACATGGCACCAACATGCTGCAGTAAATTTTTTGGCCGAATTGGGACAAGCTTTCGTGTAAGCTTCTTGCAAACCGGAGCTTCCCTCAAGAAGGCTCCTGGTTCCGAGAGGGAACGTGTCACCTCCGTGCGAAACGACATACGTACACTGCCTTCTCCCGCCTTAATTTTTTACACAGGCAGATTAGACCAAATAGATGTATCGTGCTAAATTTTGGAATTATTCCGTGTTTGTTTGGCCTTTTTATACATTAATTGAGTCTCTAGGCATTTAATGTAAATAATTCAAATTTGAACTACATGCACAGGCTCCAGTGCACCAAAGTAGTTTAAAAATCACATGTGTATCCTTGGGTGAATTTCTAGGTCCCATGCCAGAGATGGGAGTGAAATTCAAACATCTGGGCGTCGTGGTCAGCCGGGAATATTGAGAAACTTGGTTTTTTAATTCCTGTAAATCCAAAACACGCCTAAAAATCATGAAAGTTGGCATGGTGTCATGACATGGCACCAACATGTTGCAGTCATTTTTTTGCCAAATTGGGACAAGATTTGGTGTAGGCCTCTTGCAAACCGGAGCTTCCCTCAAGAAGGCTCGTGGTTCTGAGAGGGAACGTGTCACCTCCGTGTGTGAAATGACATACATACACTGCCTTCTCCCGCCTTAATTTTTTACACAGCCAGATTAGACCAAATAGAATACCGTGGTAACTTTTGGAATTATTCCGGGCTCGTTTCGCCTTTTTTATACATTAATTGAGTTTCTAGGCATTTAATGTGCATAATTCAAATTTGAACTGCAAGCACGGGCTCTAGTGCACCAAAGTTGTTTGAAAAATCACATGTGTGTCCTTGGGTGAATTTGTAGGTCCCATGCAAGAGATGGAAGTGAAATTCAAACATCTGGGCGTCGTGGGTCGACCGAATAGATTGAAAAACTTGGTTTTTTAATTCTTGTAATTCCAAAACACGCCTGAAAATCATGAAACTTGGCATGGTCTCATGACATGGCACCAACATGCTGCGGTAATTTTTTGGCCGAATTGGGACAAGCTTTGGTGTAGGCTTCTTGCGAACCGGAGCTTCCCTCAAGAAGGCTCGTGGTTCCGAGAGGGAACGTGTCACCTCCATGTGCGAAACAACATACATACACTGCCTTATGATACGTCTCCAACGTATCTATAATTTTTGATTGTTCCATGCTATTATATTATTTGTTTTGGAGGTTTTTGGGCTTTATTATGCACTTTTATATTATTTTTGGGACTAACCTATTAACCCAGAGCCCAGTGTCAGTTTCTGTTTTTTCCTTGTTTTATAGCATTGCCGAAAAGGAAAAATCAAACAGAGCCCAACTGACCTAAAACTTCATGGAACTTTTTTTGGACCAGAAGAAGCCCACGGAGTATCAAGGATGGACCAGGAGAGTCCCGGGCTGCCCACGAGGGTGGGGGCGCGCCCACCCCCATTGGGCGCGCCCCCTGCCTCGTGGACAGCCCCTAGATCTACCGACGTACTTCTTCCTCCTATATATACCCATATACCCTCAAAACTTTGAAGAGCACAATAGATCGGGAGTTCCGCCGCCAGAAGCCTCTGTAGCCACCGAAAACCAATCTAGACCCTTTCTGGCACCCTGCCGGAGGGGGCAATCCATCTCCGGTGGCCATCTTCATCATCCTGGCGCTCTCCATGACGAGGAGGGAGTAGTTCTCCCTCGGGGCTGAGGGTATGTACCATTAGCTATGTATTTGATCTCTCTCTTGTGTTCTTGAGGTGATACGATCTTGATGTATCGCGAGCTTTGCTATTATAGTTGGATCTTATGATGTTTCTCCCCATCTACTCTCTTGTAATGGATTGAGTTTTCCCTTTGAAGTTATCTTATCAGATTGAGTCTTTAAGGATTTGAGAACACTTGATGTATGTCTTGCCGTGCTTATCTGTGGTGACAATGGGATATCACGTGATCCACTTGATGTATGTTTTGGTGATCAACTTGCGGGTTCCGCCCATGAACCTATGCATAGGGGTTGGCACACGTTTTCGTCTTGACTCTCCGGTAGAAACTTTGGGGCACTCTTTAAAGTACTTTGTGTTGGTTGAATAGATGAATTTGAGATTGTGTGATGCATATCATATAATCATACCCATGGATACTTGAGGTGACATTGGAGTATCTAGGTGACATTAGTGTTTTGGTTGATTTGTGTCTTAAGGTGTTATTCTAGTACAAACTCTATGATAGATTGAATGGAAAGAATAGCTTCGTGTTATTTTACTACAGACTCTTGAATAGATCGATCAGAAAGGATAACTTTGAGGTGGTTTCATACCCTACCATAATCTCTTCGTTTGTTCTCGGCTGACTTTGGAGTGACTCTTTGTTGCATGTTGAGGGATAGTTATATGATCCAATTATGTTATTATTGTTGAGAGAACTTGCACTAGTGAAAGTATGAACCCTAGGCCTTGTTTCAACACATTGCAATACCATTTCTGCTCACTTTTATCATTAGTTACCTTGCTATTTTTATATTTTCAGATTACATAAACCTTTATCTACCATCCATATGCCACTTGTATCAGCATCTCTTCGCCGAACTAGTGCGCCGATACAATTTACCATTGTATTGGGTGTGTTGGGTACACAAGAGATGATGGGTTTCGTAGTAATTTCAGAAAAATTCCTACACACACGCAAGATCATGTGATGCATAGCAACGAGAGGGGAGAGTGTTGTCTACGTACCCAACGCAGACCGACTGCGGAAGCGCTGACACAACATAGAGGAAGTAGTCGTACATCTTCACGATCCAACCGATCAAGCACCGAAACTACGGCACCTCCGAGTTCGAGCACACGTTCAGCTCGATGACGATCCCCGGACTCCGATCCAGCAAAGTGTCGGGGAAGAGTACCGTCAGCAAGACGGCGTGGTGACGATCTTGATGCACTACAGCAGCAGGGCTTCGCCTAAACTCCGCTACAGTATTATCGAGGACTATGGTGGCAGGGGGCACCGCACACGGCTAAGGAATAGATCACGTGGATCAACTTGTGTGTTTCTGGGGTGCCTCTGCCTTAGTATATAAAGGAGCCAAGGGGGAGGGGGCCGCCAGCCAGCAGGAGGGCGCAGGAGGAGTCCTACTCCTCCCGGGAGTAGGACTCCCCCCCTAATCCTAGTTGGACTAGGATTCCCCGAGGGGGAAAGAGGGAGAGGGGGGCCGGCCACCTCTCCTAGTCCTAATAGGACTAGGGGAAGGGGGGAGGCGCGCGGCCACCTTGGGCTGCCCCTTTCTCCTTTCCACTAAAGCCCATTAAGGCCCATATGGCTCCCGAGGGGTTCCGGTAACCTCCCGGTACTCCGGTAAAATCCCGATTTCACCCGGAACACTTCCGATATCCAAACATAGGCTTCCAATATATCAATATTTATGTCTCGACCATTTCGAGACTCCTCATCATGTCCGTGATCACATCCGGGACTCCGAACAACCTTCGGTACATCAAAAATGCATAAACTCATAATATAACTGTCATCGCAACCTTAAGCGTGCGGACCCTACGGGTTCGAGAACAATGTAGACATGACCGAGACACGCCTTCGGTCAATAACCAATAGCGGGACCTGGATGCCCATATTGGCTCCTACATATTCTATGAAGATCTTTATCGGTCAGACCGCATAACAACATACGTTGTTCCCTTTGTCATCGGTATGTTACTTGCCCGAGATTCGATCGTCGGTATTCCAGTACCTAGTTCAATCTCGTTACCGGCAAGTCTCTTTACTTGTTCTGTAATACATCATCCCGCAACTAACTCATTTAGTTGCAATGCTTGCAAGGCTTAAGTGATGTGCATTACCGAGAGGGCCCAGAGATACCTCTCCGACAATCGGAGTGACAAAACCTAATCTCGAAATACGCCAACCCAACATCTACCTTTGGAGACACCTGTAATGCTCCTTTATAATCACCCAGTTACGTTGTGACGTTTGGTAGCACCCAAAGTGTTCCTCTGGCAAACGGGAGTTGCATAATCTCATAGTTATAGGAACATGTATAAGTCATGAAGAAAGCAATAGCAACATACTAAACGATCGGGTGCTAAGCTAATGGAATGGGTCATGTCAATCAGATCATTCAACTAATGATGTGACCTCATTAATCAAATAACAACTCATTGTTCATGGTTAGGAAACATAACCATCTTTGATTAACGAGCTAGTCAAGTAGAGGCATACGAGTGACACTTTGTTTGTCTATGTATTCACACATGTATTATGTTTCCGGTTAATACAATTCTAGCATGAATAATAAACATTTATCAAGATTATAAGGAAATAAATAATAACTTTATTATTGCCTCTAGGGCATATTTCCTTTAGTCTCCCACTTGCACTAGAGTCAATAATCTAGATTACACCGTAATGATTCTAACACCCATGGAGCCTTGGTGCTGATCATGTTTTGCTCGTGGAAGAGGCTTAGTCAATGGGTCTGCAACATTCAGATCCGTATGTATCTTGCAAATCTCTATGTCTCCCACCTGGACTAGATCCAGGATGGATTTGAAGCGTCTCTTGATGTGCTTGGTCCTCTTGTGAAATCTAGATTCCTTGGCCAAGGCAATTGCACCAGTATTGTCACAAAAGATTTTCATTGGACCCGATGCACTAGGTATGACACCTAGATCAGATATGAAATCCTTCATCCAGACTCCTTCGTTTGCTGCTTCCGAAGCAGCTATGTACTCCGCTTCACATGTAGATCCCGCTACGACGCTTTATTTAGAACTGCACCAACTGACAGCTCCAGCGTTTAATGTAAACACGTATCCGGTTTGCGATTTAGAATCGTCCGGATCAGTGTCAAAGCTTGCATCAACGTAACCTTTTACGACGAGTTCTTTGTCACCTCCATATACGAGAAGCATATCCTTAGTCCTTTTCAGGTATTTTAGGATGTTCTTGACCGCTGTCCAGTGATCCACTCCTGGATTACTTTGGTACCTCCCTGCTAGACTTATAGCAAGGCACACATCAGGTCTGGTACACAACATTGCTTACATGATAGATCCTATTGCTGATGCATAGGGAACATCTTTCATATTCTCTCTATCTTCTGAAGTGGTCGGGCATTGAGTCTTACTCAATTTCACACCTTGTAACACAGGCAAGAATCCTTTCTTTGCTTGATCCATTTTGAACTTCTTCAAAAATTTGTCAAGGTATGTTGTTTGTGAAAGTCCAATTAAGCATCTATAGATCTTAATGCCTAATATGTAAGCAGCTTCACCGAGGTCTTTCATCGAAAAACTCTTATTCAAGTATCCCTTTATGCTATCCAGAAATTCTATATCATTTCCAATTAACAATATGTCATCCACATATAATATCAGAAATGCTACAGAGCTCCCACTCACTTTCTTGTAAATACAGGCTTCTCCAAAAGTCTGTATAAAACCAAATGCTTTGATCACTCTATCAAAACGTTTATTCCAACTCCGAGAGGCTTGCACCAGTCCATAAATGGATCGCTGGAGCTTGCACACTTTATTAGCTCCCTTTGGACCAACAAAATCTTCTGGTTGCATCATATACAACTCTTCTTCCGGAAATCCATTCAGGAATGCAGTTTTGACATCCATCTGCCAAATTTCATAATCATAAAATGCGGCAATTGCTAACATGATTCGGACAGACTTAAGCATCGCTACAGGTGAGAAGGTCTCATCATAGTCAATCCCTTGAACTTGCCGAAAACCTTTTGCGACAGGTCCAGCTTTGTAGACAGTAATATTACCGTCAGCGTCAGTCTTCTTCTTGAAGATCCATTTATTCTCAATTGCTTGCCGATCATCGGGCAAGTCAACCAAAGTCCACACTTTGTTCTCATACATGGATCCCATCTCAGATTTCATGGCTTCAAGCCACTTTGCGGAATCTGGGCTCACCATCGCTTCTTCATAGTTCGTAGGTTCATCATGATCTAATAACATGACTTCCAGAACAAGATTACCGTACCACTCTGGTGCGGATCTTACTCTGGTTGATCTACGAGGTTCAGTAGTATCTTGTTCTGAAGTTTCATGATCATCATCATTAGCTTCCTCACTGACTGGTGTAGGTGTCGCAGAAACAGTTTTCTGTGATGTACTACTTTCCAATAAGGGAGCAGGTACAGTTACCTCATCAAGTTATACTTTCCTCCCACTCACTTCTTTCGAGAGAAACTCCTTCTCTAGAAAGTTTCCGAATTTAGCAAGAAAAGTCTTGCCTTCGGATATGTGATAGAAGGTGTATCCAATAGTTTCCTTTGGATATCCTATGAAGACACATTTCTCCGATTTGGGTTCGAGCTTATCAGGTTGAAGCTTTTTCACATAAGCATCGCAGCCCCAAACTTTTAGAAATGACAACTTTGGTTTCTTGACAAACCACTGTTCATAAGGCGTCGTCTCAACGGATTTTGATGGTGCCCTATTTAACGTGAATGCGGCCGTCTCTAGAGCGTATCCCCAAAACGATAGCGGTAAATCAGTAAGAGACATCATAGATCGCACCATATCCAGTAAAGTACGATTACGACGTTCGGACACACCATTACGCTAAGGTGTTCCGGGTGGCGTGAGTTGCGAAACTATTCCACAATTTTTCAAATGTACACCAAACTCGTAACTCAAATATTCTCCTCCACGATCAGATCGTAGAAACTTTATTTTCTTGTTACGATGATTTTCAACTTCACTCTGAAATTCTTTGAACTTTTCAAATGTTTAAGACTTATGTTTCATTAAGTAGATATACCCATATCTGCTTAAATCATCAGTGAAGGTGTGAAAATAACGATATCCGCCATGAGCCTCAATATTCATTGGACCACATACATCTGTATGTATGATTTCCAACAAATCTGTTGCTCTCTCCATAGTACCGGAGAACGGCGTTTTGGTCATCTTGCCTATGAGGCACGGTTCGCAAGTACCAAGTGATTCATAATCAAGTGGTTCCAAAAGTCCATCAGAATAGAGTTTCTTCATGCGCTTTACACCGATATGACCTAAACGGCAGTGCCACAAATAAGTTGCACTATCATTATCAACTATGCATCTTTTGGCTTCAACATTATGAATATGTGTGTTACTACTATCGAGATCCAACAAGAATAGACCACTCTTCAAGGGTGCATGACCATAAAAGATATTACTCATATAAATAGAATAACCATTATTCTCTGATTTAAATGAATAACCGTCTCGCATCAAACAAGATCCAGATATAATGTTCATGCTTAACGCTAGCACCAAATAACAATTATTTAGGTCTAATACTACTCCCGAAGGTAGATGTAGAGGTAGCGTGCCGACTGCGATCACATCGACTTTGGAACCGTTTCCCACGTGCATCGTCACCTCGTCCTTAACCAATCTTCGCTTGATCCGTAGTCCCTGTTTCGAGTTGCAAATATTAGCAACAGAACCAGTATCAAATACCCAGGTGCTACTGCGAGCATTAGTAAGGTACACATCAATAACATGTATATCACATATACCTTTGTTCACCTTGCCATCCTTCTTATCCGCCAAATACTTGGGGCAGTTCTGCTTCCAGTGACCAGTCTGCTTGCAATAGAAGCACTCAGTTTCAGGCTTAGGTCCAGGTTTGGGTTTCTTCTCTTGAGTAGCAACTTGCTTGCCGCTCTTTTTGAAGTTCCCCTTCTTCTTCCCTTTGTCCTTTTTCTTGAAACTAGTGGTCTTGTTGACCCTCAACAGTTGATGCTCCTTCTTGATTTCTACCTCCGCAGCTTTCAGCATCGCGAAGAGCTCGGGAATAGTCTTGTTCATCCCTTGCATATTATAGTTCATCATGAAGCTCTTGTAGCTTGGTGGCAGTGATTGAAGAATTCTGTCAATGACGCTATCATCTGGAAAATTAACTCCCAATTGAATCAAGTGATTATTATACCCAGACATTTTGAGTATATGCTCACTGACAGAACTGTTCTCCTCCATCTTGCAGCTATAGAACTTATTGGAGACTTCATATCTCTCAATCCGGGCATTTGCTTGAAATATTAACTTCTACTCCTGAAACATCTCATATGCTCCATGACGTTCAAAACGTCGTTGAAGTCCCGATTCTAAGCCGTAAAGCATGGCACACTGAACTATCGAGTAGTCATCAGCTTTGCTCTGCCAGACGTTCATAACATCTGGCGTTGCTTCTGTAGCAGGCCTGGCACCCAGCGGTGCTTCCAGGACGTAATTCTCCTGTGCAACAATGAGGATAATCCTCAAGTTACGGACCCAGTCCGTGTAATTGCTACCATCATCTTTCAACTTTGCTTTCTCCAGGAACGCATTAAAATTCAATGGAACAACAGCACGAGCCATCTATCTACAATCAAACATAAACAAGCAAGATACTAATCAGGTACTAAGTTTCATGATAAATTTAAGTTCAGTTAATCAAGTTAATTAAAGAACTCCCACTTAGATAGACATCCCTCTAATCCTTTAATTGATTACGTGATCCAAATCAACTAAACCATAACCGATCATCACGTGAGATGGAGTAGTTTTCAATGGTGAACATCGTTATGTTGATCAAATCTACTATATGATTCACGCTCGACCTTTCGGTCTCCGTGTTCCGAGGCCATATCTGTATATGCTTGGCTCGTCAAGTATAACCTGAGCATTCCGTGTGTGCAACTGTTTTGCACCCATTGTATTTGAACGTAGAACCTATCACACCCGATCATCACGTGGTGTCTCAGCACGAAGAACTTTCGCAACGGTGCATACTCAGGGAGAACACTTCTTGATAATTTAGTGAGAGATCATCTTATAATGCTACCGTCAATCAAAGCAAGATAAGATGCATAAAAGGATAAACATCACATGCAATCAATATAAGTGATATGATATGGCCATCATCATCTTGTGCTTGTGATCTCCATCTCCGAAGCACCGTCGTGACCACCATCGTCACCGGCGTGACACCTTGATCTCCATCGTAGCATCGTTGTCGTCTCGCCAGGCTTATGCTTCCACGACTATCACTACCGCTTAGTAATAAAGTAAAGCATTACATCGCGATTTCATTGCATACAATAAAACGACAACCATGGCTCCTGCCAGTTGCCGATAACTTGGTTACAAAACATGATCATCTCATACAATAAAATTCAGCATCATGTCTTGACCATATCACATCACAACATGCCCTGCAAAAACAAGTTAGACGTCCTCTACTTTGTTGTTGCAAGTTTTACGTGGCTGCTACGGGCTTAAGCAAGAACCAATCTCACCTACGCATCAAAACCACAACGATAGTTTGTCAAATAGACTCCGTTTTAACCTTCGCAAGGACCGGGCGTAGCCATACTTGGTTCAACTAAAGTTGGAGAGACAGTCGCCCGCAAGCCACCTATGTGCAAAGCACGTCGGGGGAACCGGTCTCGCGTAAGCGTACGCGTAATGTTGGTCTGGGTCGTCTCGTCCAACAATGCCGCCAAACCAAAGTATGACATGCTGGTAGGCAGTATGACTTATATCGCCCACAACTCACTTGTGTTCTACTCGTGAATATAACATCAACATAAATAACCTAGGCTCGGATGCCACTGATGGGTTTCGTAGTAATTTCAAAAAAATTCCTACGCGCATGCAAGATCATGTGATGCATAGCAACGAGAGGGGAGAGTGTTGTCTACGTACCCAATGCAGACCGACTGTGGAAGCGCTGACACAACATGGAGGAAGTAGTTGTATGTCTTCACGATCCAACCGATCAACCACCGAAACTACAGCACCTCCGAGTTCGAGCACACGTTCAGCTCGATGACGATCCCCGGACTCCGATCCAGCAAAGTGTCGGGGAAGAGTACCGTCAGTACGACGGCGTGGTGACGATCTTGATGCACTACAGCAGCAGGGCTTCGCCTAAACTCCGCTACAGTATTATCGAGGACTATGGTGGTAGGGGGCACCGCACACGGCTAAGGAATAGATCACGTGGATCAACTTGTGTGTTTCTAGGGTGGCTCTGCCTCACTATATAAAGGAGCCAAGGGGGAGGGGGCCGCCGGCCAGGAGGACGGCGCAGGAGGAGTCCTACTCCTCCCGGGAGTAGGACTCCCCCCCCCCAATCCTAGTTGGACTAGGATTCCCTGAGGGGGAAAGAGGGAGAGGGGGGACGGCCACCTCTCCTAGTCCTAATAGGACTAGGGGAAGGGGGAGGCGCGCGGCCACCTTGTGCTGCCCCTTTCTCCTTTCCACTAAAGCCCATTAAGGCCCATATGGCTCCCGGGGGGTTCCGGTAACCTCTCGGTACTCCGGTAAAATCCCGATTTCACCCGGAACACTTCCGATATCCAAACATAGGCTTCCAATATATCAATATTTATGTCTCGACCATTTCGAGACTCCTCGTCATGTCCGTGATCACATCCGGGACTCCGAACAACCTTCGGTACATCAAAAATGCATAAACTCATAATATAACTGTCATCGTAACCTTAAGCGTGCGGACCCTACGGGTTCGAGAACAATGTAGACATGACCGAGACACGTCTTCGGTCAATAACCAATAGCGGGACCTGGATGCCCATATTGGCTCCTACACATTCTACGAAGATCTTTATCGGTCAGACCGCATAACAACATACGTTGTTCCCTTTGTCATCGGTATGTTACTTGCCCGAGATTCGATCGTCGGTATTCCAGTACCTAGTTCAATCTCGTTACCGGCAAGTCTCTTTACTCGTTCTATAATACATCATCCCGCAACTAACTCATTTAGTTGCAATGCTTGCAAGGCTTAAGTGATGTGCATATCCGAGAGGGCCCAGAGATACCTCTCCGACAATCGGAGTGACAAAACCTAATCTCGAAATACGCCAACCCAACATCTACCTTTGGAGACACCTGTAATGCTCCTTTATAATCACCCAGTTACTTTGTGACGTTTGGTAGCACCCAAAGTGTTCCTCTGGCAAACGGGAGTTGCATAATCTCATAGTTATAGGAACATGTACAAGTCATGAAGAAACAATAGCAACATACTAAACGATCAGGTGCTAAGCTAATGGAATGGGTCATGTCAATCAGATCATTCAACTAATGATGTGACCTCGTTAATCAAATAACAACTCATTGTTCATGGTTAGGAAACATAACCATCTTTGATTAACGAGCTAGTCAAGTAGAGGCATACTAGTGACACTTTGTTTGTCTATGTATTCACACATGTATTATGTTTCCGGTTAATACAATTCTAGCATGAATAATAAACATTTATCATGATTATAAGTAAATAAATAATAACTTTATTATTGCCTCTAGGGCATATTTCCTTCAAGAGACTCTTTGTTATTTGATTGCAGGGTTGCTTGAGAGAGACCATCTTCATCCTACGCCTCCCACCAATTGATAAACCTTAGGTCATCCACTTGAGGGAAATTTGTTACTGTCCTACAAACCTCTGCACTTGGAGGCCCAACAATGTCTACAAGAAGAAGGTTGTGTAGTAGACATCACCTTCTCCCCCCTTAATTTTTTTACACAGCCAGATTAGACCAAATAGAAGTGCCGTGCTAAATTTTAGAATTATTCTGGGCTCATTTCGCCTTTTTTATACATTAGTTGAGTTTCTAGGCATTTAACGTGCATAATTCAAATTTGAACTGCAAGCACAGGCTCCAGTGCACAGAAGTTGTTTGAAAATCACATGTGTGTCCTTGGGTGACTTTCTAGGTCCCATGCAAGAGATGGGAGTGAAATTCAAACATCTGGGCGTCGTGGCTCGACCGGAAAGATTGAGAAACTTGGTTTTTTAATTCATGTAATTCCATAACATGCCTGGAAATCATGAAACTTGGCATGGTGTCATGACAGGGCACCAACATGCTGCGGTAACTTTTTCGGCCGAATTGGGACAAGCTTTGGTGTAAGCTTCTTGCAAACCGGAGCTTCCATCAAGAAGGCTCGTGGTTCCGAGAGGGAACATGTCACCTCCGTGTGCGAAATGACATACGTACACTGCCTTCTCCCGCCTTATTTTTTTGACAGAGCCATATTAGACCAAATATAAGTACCATGCTAAATTTTCGAATTATTCCGGGCTCGTTTCGCCTTTTTATACATTAATTGTGTTCTGGGCATTTAATGTGCATAATTCAAATTTGAACTACAAGTACATGCTCTAGTGCACCAAAGTGTTTTGAAAAATCACATGTATGTCCTTGGGTGAATTTATAGGTTCCATGCAAGAGATGGGAGTGAAATTCAAACATCTGGGCGTCGTGGCTCGGCCGGAAAGATTGAGAAACTAGGTTTTTTAATTCCTCTAATTCCAAAACACGCCTGAAAGTCATGAAACTTGGCATGGTGTCATGACATGGCACCAACATGCTGCAGTAATTTTTTTGGCCGAATTGGGACAAGCTCTGGTGTAAGCTTCTTGCAAACCAGAGCTTCCCCCAAGAAGGCTAGTTGTTCCAAGAGGGAACATGTCACCTCCGTGTGCGAAACGACATACGTACACTGCCTTCTCCCGCCTTAATTTTTTTACACAGCAAGATTAGACCAAATAGAAGTATCGTGCTAAATTTTGGAATTATTTCGGGTTCGTTTGGCCTTTTTTATACATTAATTGAGTTTCCGGGCATTTAATGTGCATAATTCAAATTTGAACTACAAGCACATGCTCCAGTGCACCAAAGTTGTTTGAAAAATCACATGTGTGTCCTTGGGTGACTTTCTAGGTCCCATGCAAGAGATTGGAGTGAAATTCAAACATCTGGGCGTCCTGGCTCGGCCGAAAATATTGAGAAAGTTGGTTTTTTTATTCCAGTAATTCCAAAACACGCCTGAAAATCATGAAACTTGGCATGGTCTCATGACATGGCACCAACATGTTGTGGTAATTTTTCTGTCCGATTTGCGAAGGCGCACACATTGACAATCAACAAAGTCATTTTGGAACAAGTGTTGTCACATTACAAATCGGAAACACAAGTATTATTGAAACCGTGGGCGTTCGACTTACCAATTACGTGCAGCCACATGTCCCCTTTTTCTATTGGCTAGGAGGTGCCGTGCGGGTAGCTATTTGAGTACGGGAGGCGTGCGATCAGACCCCCTGCTCATGCTCATCGGGAGGAGAGCCCTTTTGACTGCTACCCGCCACACGTCGCCCTCCCAACGTCTCCATTAATGACGCCCGAGCACATGTTCTACAGTGTGGCTATATGTCTCACTGGACTGAGATTTAAGAGAGAAAAATGAAAATCTGAAAAGAAAGTTTTGCACGGATCTTGATGTAAGATCCGACGGACCTATATAGCATTGACTGCGACTTATAGCAATCATGATGAATATAAGGACGATGACATTGGATAATAATTGTCTTACATATTTATAAACATAATTTAAAAAAGCCACATGCGGCAAGGCCCGATATACACAAGGGCAAAAGAAGAAGGAAGACAACTAGTCTCAGCGGCGGGCGGCGACGAGCTCTTTCTTGTCCTCAAGATGCCGGTTGAGAGAATCCACGGATTCCTCCACCAGCCTTCTGCGCTCAATGCGTAGCATGGCATTCTCGTCCATAAGTTTCTCGGCGATGACATCGGTCCTCTTCAACAAGGCAGTGGTCTGCTCCTGCTGCTCCGCACTTTCGACGATCTTCGCCCTCAGCAGGTCGCACTCGGCCTGAAGCTTTGAATTGCTCTCATTCAGTTGTCGGATGACGTCAGTAGACTGTTCAGACGAGGCTTCCAGGTCATCCTGCAACCTCTCCCACCTGGAGATCTGATCCATTTGCCTAAGGACAAGGGCACGCATGCGCCTGTAAGAGTCATCGCCTGCCCGTGAGGCATTTTCCCAGGCCACCGCGGTGCAGGAGGACATCTCTGCCGCATTCGCAGCGTGGTGGGACATCTCTTCTGCTTCCGTGGCGCGGCCGAACCAGTCTGCTGCTTCGACGGCGCGGCGGGTCCTCCGTGCTTCTTCGGCGGCGCGGCGGTACCTCTCTGGTGCTACGGCCGTGCTGCAGGACAGGCTGCTTTCATAGTGAGGCGGGACATCTCTCGTGCTCCCTCTTCCAAGCTCGCCTCTCCCTGGTGGCAATCTCTCGACCCAGAACTCACGCTGGCCATGGCGGACACAAGGGAACGATGATGAATGACTTGTTTGTTTTTGACTTTTTGTGGGTGAGGAGTTGAGGAGGAATGTGCAGTCATCTTCGAGTAGTAGTATTTATAACCGCATAGTAATACGCTCCTAAGTGGGAAACCGTTTAGGTTTTGATCGGTGTGAACAGGTTTGCAATTTGGAATGTGACGGGACGCAGCCTCCATGTTCTTCTAAAAAAATTGTGACGGGGCGCATGCTCAAAATTTACTGATGGTTATAAGTGCGGCACTATTCACGGAAGGTGTAACGTGGGCACGTACGCCTTCTCGGCCCCGTACGTGGCGTTTGCACCATAGGGTGCGCCGCAATAGGCAATGTCAGCACTATCGCGCGCGGTTCTTTTAATTAGAATGTGTGTGCCCGTCTAGCGCACACACGTTGATCTATCTAACTATTTTAGTTTGTTGTGGCTAATCGCAAATAGTTCATCCATGTGAAGTGTATGCCATCAATCGCAGATACTTTGATCTGGCTGACCCGTTTTTGTTCTGTTTCCTAATCGCAAACAGTTAATCCTTCTGAAGTGTATGCCCTCAATCACACACACCTTGATCTGGCTGACCGTTTCTTTTGTGTTGCCTAATCACAAATAGTTCAGTCGAGTGAACCGTATGCTGTGTATCGCACACGCCTTCATCTGGCTGCCCGTTTCTTTTGTTCCTCCTCATCGCAAATAGTTGATTGAACTGAACCGTATGCCCTTCATTGCACACGCAACTGAACCATGTTTGATGCATCCGTCATCGCAAACGTTTTACACATTTCTGACGGTTTTCATACAACACCGTTTGCGATTATGGCATCGCACACAGTTTCTCGAAGGGTCTCTGATCGTAGTGTCACATTAGCAACATCCTGCAGTAGTGTTTGTGAAAGTCCAATTAAGTGTCTTGATCTATGTATATAGATCTTGATGCCCAATATATAAGCAGCTTCACCAAGGTCTTTCATTGAAAAATTCTTATTCAAGTATCCTTTTATGCTATCCATAAATTTTGTGTTATTTCCAATCAATAATATGGCATCCACATATAATATTAGAAATGCTACATAGCTCCCACTCACTTTCTTGTAAATACAGGCTTCTCCAAAAGTCTGTATAAAACCATATGCCTTGATCACACTATCAAAGCATATATTCCAACTTCGAGAGGCTTGCACCAGTCAATAAATGGATCGCTGGAGCTTGCACACTTTGTTAGCTCCTTTAGGATCGACAAAACCTTCTGGTTGCATCATATACAACTCTTCTTTAAGATATCCATTAAGGAATGCAGTTTTTACATTCATTTGCCAAATTTCATAATCATAAAATGCGGCAATTGCTAACATGATTCGGACAGACTTAAGCATCGCTACGGGTGAGGAGGTCTCATCGTAGTCAACTCGTTGAACTTGTCGAAAACCTTTTGCAACAAGTCGAGCTTTGTAGACAGTAACATTACCGTCAACGTCAGTCTTTGATAACCCACAAGTATAGGGGATCGCAACAGCTTTCGATAAGTAAGAGTGTCGAACCCAACGAGGAGCAAAAGGCAGAACAAATATTCCCTCAAGTTCTATCGACCACCGATACAACTCTACGCACGCTTGATGTTCGCTTTACCTAGAACAAGTATGAAACTAGAAGTACTTTGTAGGTGTTGCTGGATAGGTTTGCAAGATAATAAAGAGCAAGTAAATATAAAGGAGGGGCTATTTAGATAAAGACACAACTAAATTAGTTTTATTAGAGAGCTTGTTGTTACTAGAAAATTATTTGTCCCTAGGCAATCGATAACTAGACCGGTAATCATTATTGCAATTCTATATGAGGGAGAGGCATAAGCTAACATACTTTCTCTACTTGGATCATATGCACTTATGATTGGAACTCTAGAAAGCATTCGCAACTACTAAAGATCATTAAGGTAAAACCCAACCATAGCATTAAAGTGTCAAGTCCTCTTTATCCCATACGCAAACAACCTACTTACTCGGGTTTGTGCTTCTGTCACTCACGCCACCCACCATAAGAAAATCATGAGAATATTTCAAACCCTACAGCGGGAATCCCTCACGCTTGCGCGACACGGAGAGCACCATAGGACAGCACCAATAATAAAACATGCAACTCAAAGCAATATTGATCATCAAATAGCCCATATGACAAAACGGATCTACTCAAACATCATAGGATAGCCATACATCATTGGGAAATAATATATAGCGTTGAGCACCATCTTTAAGTAGAGATTACAGCGGGTAAGAGAGGTTACACCGCTACATAGAGGGGGAAGAGTTGGTGATGATGGCGGTGAAGTTGTTGGTGAAGATTGCGGTGATGATGATGGCCACGACAGCGTTTCGGAGCAACCGGAAGAGAAGGGGAGAGGGGGCCCCTTCGTCTTCTTCATACTTGACCCCCTCCCTAGATGGGAGAAGGGTTTCCCCTCTGGTCCTTGGCCTCCATGGCGTGGGAGGGGCGAGAGCCCCTCCAAGAATGGTTCTGTCTCTCTGTCTCTCTCTGTTTCTGCGTTCTCAGATTCTACCCTTTCACCGTTTCTTATATTCCCGGAGATCCGTAACTCCGATTGGGCTGAAATTTTAACACGGTCTCTATCCGGATATTAGCTTTCTTGCGGCGAAAGAAGGGCATCAACCACCTTATGGGGTGGCCACGAGAGTCAGGGGTGCTTGATACGTCTCCAACGTATCTACTTTTCCAAACACTTTTGCCCTTGTTTTGGACTCTAACTTGCATGATTTGAATGGAACTAACCCAGACTGACGTTGTTTTTAGCAGAATTACCATGGTGTTATTTATGTGCAGGAGCAAATGTTCTCGGAATGACCTAAAACTTCACAGAGCCACTTTTCAGAAAATAAGAAAAATACCTGCAAAAGATGAAGGCCAGGGGGCCCACCACCTCTCCATGAGGGTGGGGGGCGCGCCTGCCCCCCTTGGGGGCGCCCCCCTACCTCGTGGGCCCCCTGTTGACTCTCCAACTCCAACTCCAACTCCATATATTGAGTTTCGGGATGAAAAAAATTAGGGAGAAGAAATCATCGCGTTTTACGATACGGAGCCGCGGCAAAGCCCTAAAACCTCTCGGGAGGGCTGATCTGGAGTCCGTTCGGGGCTCCGGAGAGGGGAATCCGTCGCCATCGTCATCATCAACCATCCTCCATCACCAATTTGATGATGCTCATTGTCGTGCGTGAGTAATTCCATTGTAGGCTTGCTGGACGGTGATGGGTTGGATGGGATCTATGATGTAATCGAGTTAGTTTTGTTAGGGTTTGATCCCTAGTGTCCACTATGTTCTGAGATTGATGTTGCTATGACTTTGCTATGCTTAATGCTTGTCACTAGGGCCCGAGTGCCATGATTTCAAACTTGAACCTATTATGTTTTCATCAATATATGAGTGTTCTTGATCCTATCTTGCAAGTCTATAGTCACCTATTATGTGTTATGATCCGTTAACCTCGAAGTGACAATAATCGAATACTTACCGGTGATGACCGTAGTTTGAGGATTTCATGTATTCACTATGTGTTAATGCTTTGTCCGGTTCTCTATTAAAAGGAGGCCTTAATATCCCTTAGTTTCCGTAAGGACCCCGCTGCCACGGGAGGGTAGGACAAAAGATGCCATGCAAGTTCTTTTCCATAAGCACGTATGACTATATTCGGAATACATGCCTACATTATATCAATGAACCGGAGCTAGTTCTGTGTCACCCTAGGTTATGACTGTTACATGATGAACTGCATCCGGCATAATTCTCTATCACCGATCCATTGCCTACGAGCTTTCCACATATTGTTCTTCGCTTATTTACTTTCCTGTTGCTATTGCTATCATCACTACGAAATACCAAAAACATTGTTTTTACTACCGTTACCTTTATCATTATCATTACTATCATATTACTTTGCTACTAGATACTTTGCTGCAGATATTAAGTTTCCAGGTGTGGTTGAATTGACAACTCAGCTGCTAATACTTGAGAATATTCTTTGGCTCCCCTTGTGTCGAATCAATAAATTTGGGTTGAATACTCTACCCTCGAAAATTGTTGTGATCCCCTATACTTGTGGGTTATCAAGACTATTTTCTAGTGCCGTTGCCGGGGAGCATAGCTCTATTCTTTGAGTCACTTGGGATATATATCTTCTTATCATCATGAAGAACTTGAGACATCCAAAAACCAAGATCTATCCCTCAACTACGAGGGGAGGTAAGGAACTGCCATCTAGCTCTGCACTTGATTCACCTTCTGTTATGAGTAAGTTTGCGACACCTACACCTACACCTACTTCTGCTATTCGTTCTGTTATGTCGCATGTTATTGATGATGCCACTTCTGCTACGCATGATACTTATGATGAAACTACCTCTATGCCTGATACTACTATGCCACTTAGTGATTTTCTTGATGAACAACTTGCTAGGGCTAGACAAATTGAAAATATTGAATCCGATGATACTGATGAAAGTGATGATGAAGAATCACTTGTTATTCCTAAGGGTTATGTTTTTGATCAAGAAGCTTCTTTAGCTATTTTAGCTTGCAAAAATAGAAATGAACTCAAAAGGTTATTAGCTAAATGGAGTAAGCAATCTCTAAATGCTAGAATGAAACCTGACCCTGCTTTTGCCACTTCACCTATCTTTTGTTACTGATAAGGATTATGAATTCTCTGTTGATCCTGATATAATTACTTTGGTTGAATATGATCCTTTTCATGGTTATGAATCTGAAACTGTTGTGGCACATCTTACTAAATTGAATGATATAGCCACCCTGTTCACTAAAGATGAGAGAACTCGTTACTTTTATATCCTTAAAATATTTCCGTTCTCATTAAAGGGTGATGCTAAGATATGGTTTAATTCTCTTGATCCTGGTTGTGTGTGTAGTCCCCAGGATATGATTTATTACTTCTCTACTAAATATTTCCCTGCTCATAAGAAACAAGCTGCTTTAAGGGATATATATAATTTTGTGCAAATTGAAGAAGAGAGTCTCCCACAAGCTTGGGGGAGGCTTCTCCAATTACTTAATGCTTTGCCTGATCATCCTCTTAAGAAAAATGAAATACTTGATATATTTTATAATGGACTAACCGATGCCTCCAGAGATTACCTGGATAGTTGTGCTGGTTCTGTTTTCAGGGAAAGAACACCGGATAAAGCTGAAATTCTATTGAATAATATGTTGACAAATGAAAATAATTGTACACCTCCGGAGCCAGTTCTTGAGCCTATTCCTAAACCAACTCCGAAGAAGAGGGGTATTCTATTTCTCAGTCCTGAAGATATGCAAGAGGCAAAGACATCTATGAAAAAATAGGTATTAAAGCTGAAGATGTTAAGAATTTACCTCCTATTGAAGAAATACATGGTCTTAATTTACCGCCTGTTGAAGAAACATATAATCTTAATCCTTTACCTATTGAAGAAACTCATGGTCTTGATAACCCGACACAGGTAGTAAAGGTAAATTCTCTCTATAGATATGATAAAGCTTAAATCCCATTTACTAAATTTGCTAGCCCATGCTTAGATGAGTTTGATAAATTTATGGCTAGGCAAGAAGACTTTAATGCTTATTTTGGTAGACAATTGAAATATAATTCAAATATGCTTGAACACTTGGGTGATTATATGGCTAATGTTAAAGGTGAACTTAAACTTATTAGTAAACATGCTTCTATGGTTACCACTCAAGTAGAAGAAGTACTTAAAGCTCAAAATGATTTGCTCAATGAATTGAATAGTAAAGATAATGATAATGCTGTTAGAGTGACTACTAGAACTGGTAGAATGACTCAGGAACCTTTGTATCCTGAAGGCCACCCTAAGAGAATTGAGCAAGATTCTTAGAGAAATGATATAGATGCACCTAGTCCTTCTAATAATAAGAAAAAGAAAAATGATAGGACTTTGCATGCTTCTAGTGATCCTATTGTTGAAACACCTGAGAATCCAAATGATATTTCTATTTCTGATGCTGAAACTCAATCTGGTAATGAACCTGAAACCGGTAATAATGTTAATGATAATGTTCATGATGATGCTCAACCTAGCAATGATAATGATATAGAAATTGAACCTGCTGTTGATCTTGATAACCCACAATCAAAGAATCAACGTTATGATAAAAAAAGATTTTGTTGCTAGGAAACATGGTAAAGAAAGATAGCCTTGGGTTCATAAACCCATGCCTTTTCCTCCCAAACCATCCAAGAAAAAGGATGATGAGGATTTTGAGCGCTTTGCAGAAATGATTAGACCTATCTTTTTGCGTATGCGATTAACTGATATGCTCAAAACCAATCCTTATGCTAAGTACATGAAATATATTATTACAAATAAAAGAAAGATACCGGAAGCTGAAATTTCCACCATGCTTGCTAATTATACTTTTAAGGGTGGAATACCAAAGAAACTTGGAGAACCAGGAGTACACACTATCCCATGCTCCATTAAAAGAAACTATGTTAAAACTGCTTTATGTGATCTTGGAGCCGGTGTTAGTGTTATGCCTCTCTCTTTATATCGTAGACTTGATTTGAATAAGTTGACACCTACTGAAATATCTTTGCAAATGGCTGATAAATCAACTGCTATACATGTCGGTATTTGTGAGGATGTGCCTGTTGTAGTTGCAAATGTTACTATTTTAACGGACTTTGTTATTCTTGATATTCCTGAGGACAATTGTATGTCTATTATTCTTGGAAGACCCTTTTTGAATACTGCAGGAGCTATTATTGATTGCACTAAAGGCAATGTCACTTTTCATGTTAATGATAATGAGCATACGGTACACTTTCTGATGAAACAACCTCAAGTTCATAGTATCAATTGAATTGGAAAAATTCCATCGATTATATTTGGAGGTTTTGAATTTCCTCTTCCTACTGTCAAGAAGAAATATGATATTCTTATTATTGGGGATGTGCATATCCCCATTGAGATAACATAGTGTTATTCAAAATTTCTCCGGTTCCATGTTATTCGGAATGAGTTCGTTAACAAGACTTGATCAACCTTGTTAGTGGATTCCTTTCGATGAGCATGAGATGGATGAAACTAGAAGGCACAACCTTCTGTACCCCACTTTTCCTTTTTTTATTTACATTAAATAAAACAAAAATAAATATGTTTCTGTCTGTTATCTGATTATCCGTGCAATATAAAAATACCACGAAAATAAAAGTTCTCCAAATGCCCTGAAATTTAAATATGATTTTTTCCAGAACATTTGAGAATATTTGGCACAAAGAACATGGCAGGGGGGTCAACCACCTGCCCACGAGGGTGGAGGGCGCACCCTACCCCCCTGGGTGCACCCCCTTGCCTCGTGGGCCCACGGTAGCCCTCCTCCACTTATTCCTGCACCCACACACTTCATCTTCCGCGCACAAACACGAATATCCAGCTCAAGCACGAGTTCTAGCTCACTTTGCTGCCATTTTCGATCTCCTTGCTCAAAGCACCTCTCACAAAACTGCTTGGGGAGATTGTTCCTTTGTATGTGACTCCTCCATTGGTCCAATTAGTTTTTGTTCTAGAGCTTTATTCATTGCAAATTTGTGTTGCTTAGGTGACCCTGTTCTTGAGCTTGCATGTCAAATTTATATGGTCAAAAGTAGTTTTGATGCATCATATAGGCTCTATGCACTTGTACGAGTAGCTGCTATCAATATTATTGAGTTTGGTTTATTTTTATTTTGAAGTTACTAAAAAATTTCAGAATTTTTCAGAGGAAGAAAAATGCTTAGGAATATTATTGAGTTTGGTTCTTCAAGGAAGCAAGGACCCAGGCTTGCAATGCGTGATGCTGATGACGAGCCAACAAGAGACGCTCCAGTGCGTCCTTGTGAATGGCCCTTTGAGAACTTTATGGATCGAGCAGGAATTAAGGAAGAATTCAACGCATATTTGCGTAACGCTGATCTTGTGAGCTTCGAGGAAGAGAAGTGCAGCCAGTATCACAACCTCACCAGTACCTTTGTGAGGAGGTTTGAATTTTCAACTTCACGTAATTCTCCAACTGTCCTGTTTGATCTTTATGATAAATCTTACACTATGGACTTAGAGGATTTTACCACTGCTTGCAAACTTCCACAATGGGGTAGTATAAGGGATCCTCGCAAATCTAAATGTAGGGATTTTCTTGCTAGCATAACTGTGGGAGAATCTAGAGATATTACACAAGCTACCATAGGGAACATTCACTTTCTTGCTATACATTATTTTGCTCTCTTCATAGGTAGATGCATTAATGGTAAAGATGAGGCATGTCACATGTGTGTCCCCGATCTTAGTATTCTTAGGAGTGCTGTGTTAGGAGACAAATCATATAATTTGGGAGCCATTGTTGCATGTAGGTTGCATCTTAATAGACTTAATGGAGATTCCTTTGGTGGAATTTATGCAACCCGCATAGCTAATTTTCTTGGTATAGCCATACGTGAAGATGATATTGAATTAACTCCTACTTATCTAGATTTTAATGCTATGGTTCACCACCAGTATGTTGAGAGGAACGAATCACCTCTCCAGTATCGACTAATCTTTGACAGATGTCGCGCTGTCCGTATTACTCTCCCTGCTCCTGCCTTCTTTGATTATCAGGCAAGAGGAGGATATACTATTACCAGAGAGGAGGCAGATGAGTACGAGAGGAGAGAGCAGGCCGCTCGTCGCCACGCTGCAGCTCAGTAGGCGATAGCTGCTGCATCACTGTACGACCCCAGCTACTATTATGGATATACGCCAGGCCAGCGGTGCCATAGACCAACTTAGGCAAAAGCCTAAGATTGGGGGAGTACGTATTTCCCACCGACATTACATTTATGTTCACACACTCATTCCTAGATGTCGGTGCTCATACTTTTTCATTGTATCATCCATGCTAGTTTATTTTCCTTTTTATGCTTTCTTCTTGTGTGTTTAATAAACCTTAAGAAAACCCAAAAAAAATAGTTGTAGCTTTTAATTAGTTTACTTTCCATGCTTGCAGTAGTAATTAAAAAGAAAACCCGAAAAGATTTCTTGTTCTTCTTTTGCTTGTTGGGAGCTTTCCCGTGTAAATAGTTTTATTTCTTTTCTTTTCTTGAGGGTAGATAGGAGAAGACCATAATTAAATTGTTGAAGTGGCTCTTATATGCATTATTGTTGATCTGACAAAAGAGCCCATATTGCCTTGTCTTCTCCTGTTTATTAAATGCTTGCAGATTCCAGCTTAGTCCAATGTACGTGCACTATTATTATTATTCACATCATTCGATCGTGCAAGTGAAAGGCAATTATGATGTTATATGATGGACTGGCTGAGATGATAAAAGCTGGTATGAACTCGACCTCTTTTGTTTTTGTAAATATGATTAGTTCATCATTCCTGATTCAGCCTATTATGAATAAACATGTTTGCAATGACAACTAGAGATCATAGTTTCTTATGCCATGCTTGATTAGCTATGAGTTATAATGGTTTACCTTGCGTGCCAACATGCTATTAAAATGGTTATGATGTGGTATGATAGGGTGGTATCCTCCTCTGAATGATTTAAGTGACTTGACTTGGCACATGTTCACGCATGTAGTTTAAACAAAATCAACATAGCCTTCACGATATTTATGTTCATGGTGGATTATATCCTACTCATGCTTGCATGCGGTGTTGATTAATTTTAGTGCATGTTCATGACTGTTGTCGCTCTCTAGCTGGTCGCTTCCCAGTCTTTTGCTAGCCTTCACCTGTACTAAGCGGGAATACTGCTTGTGCATCCAATCCCTTAAACCCCAAAGTTATTCCACATGAGTCCACCATACCTACCTATATACTGTATCTACCTGCCGTCCCAAGTAAATTTGTATGTGCCAAACTCTAAACCTTCAAATAAATATCCTGTTTTGTATGCTCGAATAGCTCATGTATCAACTAAGGCTGTCTGTATCTTCCATGTTGGGCGGGTTATTCTCAAGAGGAGTGGACTCCGCTCCTCACTCACGAGATAAATGGCTGGTCACCGGGATGCCCAGTCCCATGCTTTATGCAAACTAAATCAAAATAATTGCAAACAAAACCCCCCCTGGGACACTTGTTAGTTGGAGGCACTCGTTGTTTCGAGCAAGCCATGGATTGATGCTTGTTTGTGGAAGGGGGAGTATAAACTTTACCATTCTGTTTGGGAACCGCCTATAATGTGTGTAGCATGGAAGATATTGCCATCTCTTGGTTGTTATGTTGACAATGATAGTATACCGCTCAAAATATTATTCACCTCTGTTACAAAACCGAGCTCTGGCACCTCTACAAATCCCTGCTTCCCTCTGCGAAGAGCCTATCTATTTACTTTTATGCTAAGTCATCATCCTCTTATTAAAAAGCACCAGTTGGAGAGCACCGTTGTCATTTGCATTCATTGTTGTTAGTTTACATAGAGTATGACTTGACTGGATATCTTTTACCATGAATTACAATGTCTAGTCAGTCCTTGGTATTTAAAGGTGCTCTGCATTTATGTTTTGCGGTCTCAGAAAGGGCTAGTGAGATACCATCTTGTTATATCATATTATGATTGTTTTGAGAAAGTATTGTCATCCAAGATTTATTATTATTGCTCGTTAGTTGATTATGCTATTGATATGAGTAAACTTGAGATCTATGCGTTATTGTGAATGTGGTTAGTTATAATCTTTGCTGGAAACATGAATGTTGGCTTTACATATTTACAACAACAAGAGCAAACAGAGTTTGTAAAAGTTTTTCTTTATCACTTTCAGTTTGTCAACTGAATTTCTTGAGGACAAGCAAAGGTTTAAGCTTGGGGGAGTTGATACATCTCCAACGTATCAACTTTTCCAAACACTTTTGCCCTTGTTTTGGACTCTAACTTGCATGATTTGAATGGAACTAACCCGGACTGACGCTGTTTTCAGCAGAATTACCATGGTGTTATTTATGCGCAGGAGCAAACTTTCTCGGAATGACCTGAAACTTCACGGAGCCACTTTTCAGAAAATAAGAAAAATACCGACAAAAGATGAAGGCCAAGGGGCCCACCACCTCTCCACGAGGGTGGGGGACATGCCTGCCCCCCTAGGGTGCGCCCCCCTACCTCGTGGGCCCCCTGTTGACTCTTCGACTCCAACTCTAACTCCATATATTGAGTTTCGGGGAGAAGAAATCATCGCGTTTTACTATACGGAGCTGCCGCCAAGCCCTAAAACCTCTCGGGAGGGCTGATCTGGAGCCCGTTCGGGGCTCCGGAGAGGGGAATCCATCGCCATTGTCATCATCAACCATCCTCCATCACCAATTTCATGATGCTCACCGCCGTGCGTGAGTAATTCCATCGTAGGCTTGCTGGACGATGATGGGTTGGATGGGATGTATCATGTAATCGAGTTAGTTTTGTTAGGGTTTGATCCCTAGTGTCCACTATGTTCGGAGATTGATGTTGCTATGATTTTGCTATGCTTAATGCTTGTCACTAGGGCCCGAGTGCCATGATTTCAGATCTGAACCTATTATGTTTTCATCAATATATGAGTGTTCTTGATCCTATCTTGCAAGTCTATAGTCACCTATTATGTGTTATGATTCGTTAACCCCGAAGTGACAATAATCGGGATACTTACCGGTGATGACCGTAGTTTGAGGAGTTCATGTATTCACTATGTGTTAATGCTTTGTTCCGGTTCTCTATTAAAAGGAGGCCTTAATATCCCTTAGTTTCCGTAAGGACCCCGCTGCCATAGGAAGGTAGGACAAAAGATGTCATGCAAGTTCTTTTCCATAGGCACGCATGACCATATTCTGAATACATGCCTACATTATATCAATGAACCGAAGCTAGTTATGTGTCACCCTAGGTTATGACTGTTAAATGATGAACCGCATCCAGCATAATTCTCTATCACCGATCCATTGCCTACGAGCTTTCCACATATTGTTCTTCGCTTATTTACTTTCCCGTTGCTATTGCTATCATCACTACAAAATACCAAAAACATTGCTTTTACTACCGTTACCTTTTGTTACCGTTATCACTACTATCATATTACTTTGCCACTAAATACTTTGCTGCAGATATTAAGTTTCCAAGTGTGGTTGAATTGACAACTAAGCTGCTAATACTTGAGAATATTCTTTGGCTCCCCTTGTGTCGAATCAATAAATTTGGGTTGAATACTCTACCCTCGAAAACTGTTGTGATCCCCTATACTTGTGGGTTATCAGTGCTCCCGGGGGGGTGGGGCGCGTCCCCCTGCCTCGCGCCTCCCTCGGGCACCATCTCACGTGGATTTTTATTCCCAAAAATCATATATATTCCAAAAAAATCTCCGTCAGTTTTTATTCCGTTTGGACTCCGTTTGATATGGATATTCTGTGAGACAAAAAACATGCAACAAATAGGAACTGGCACTGGGCACTGGATCAATATGTTAGTCCCAAAATAGTATAAAAAGTTGCCAAAAGTATATGAAAGTTGTAGAATATTGGCATGGAACAATCAAAAATTATATATACGACGGAGACGTATCAGGATCCTCAAGCTTAATTCCTGCTCATCCTCGAGTAGGTAAATGATAAAAAAAATATAATTTTTGATGTGGAATGCTGCCTTGCATAATCTTGATCATGTATCTAATCATGGCATGAATATTAAGATACGAATGATTCAAAGCAATAGTCTATTATTTGACATAAAAAATAATACTTTAAGCCTACTAATAAAGCAGTCATGTCTTTTCAACATGGACAAAGAAAGTTATCCCTACAAAATCATATAGTCTGGCTATGCTCCATCTTCACCACACAAAATATTTACATCATGCACAACCCCGATGACAAGCCAAGCAATTGGTTCATACTTTTGACGTTCTCAAACCTTTTCAACTTTCACGCGATACATGAGCGTGAGCCATGGACATAGCACTATAGGTGGAATAGATTATGATGGTGGGGGAGACAAAAAAGGAGAAAGTCTCACATCAACTAGGCGTATCAACGGGCTATGGAGATGCCCATTAATAGATATCAATGTGAGGAGTAGAGATTGCCATGCAACAGATGCACTAAAGCTATAAGTATATGAAAGCTCAAACTGAAACTAAGTGGGTGTGCATCCAACTTGGTTGCTCATGAAGACCTAGGGCATTTGAGGAAGCCCATCGTTGGAATATACAAGCCAAGTTCTATAATGAAAATTCCCCCTAGTATATGAAAGTGATAACTCAAGAGACTCTCTATATGAAGAACATGGTGCTACTCTGAAGCACAAGTGTGGTAAAAGGATAGTAACATTGCCCCTTCTCTCTTTTTCTCTCATTTTTTATTTTTTTTTATTTTTTGGGCCTTCTCTTTTTTTGGCCTTTCTCTTTTTTTCTCTTTTTTTTATTTTCTATTTTTTCGTCCGGAGTCTCATCCCGACTTGTGGGGGAATCATAGTCTCCATCATCCTTTCCTCACTGGGGCAATGCTCTAATAATGATGATCATCACACTTTTATTTACTTACAACTCGATACTAGAACAAAGATATGACTCTATATGAATGCCTCCGGTGGTGTACCGGGATGTGCAATGATCTAGCGTAGCAATGACATCAAAAAACGGACAATCCATGAAAACATCATGCAAGCTATCTTACGATCATGCAAAGCAATATGACAATGAATGCTCAAGTCATGTATATGATGATGATGGAAGTTGCATGGCAATATATCTCGGAATGGCTATGGAAATGCCATGATAGGTAGGTATGGTGGCTGTTTTGAGGAAGGTATATGGTGGGTTTATGGTACCAGCGAAAGTTGCGCGATACTAGAGAGGCTAGCAATGATGGGAGGGTGAGAGTACATATAATCCATGGACTCAACATTAGTCATAAAGAACTCACATACTTATTGCAAAAGTTTATTAGCCCTCGAAGCAAAGTACTACTACGCATGCCCCTAGGGGGATAGATTGGTAGGAAAATACCATCGCTCGTCCCTGACCGCCACTCATAAGGAAGACAATCAATAAATACCTCATGCTCCGACTTCGTTACATAATGGTTCACCATACGTGCATGCTACGGGAATCACAAACCTCAACACAAGTATTTCTACTAATCCACAACTACCCACTAGCATGACTCTAATATCACCATCTTTATATCGCAAAACTATTGCAAGGAATCAAACATATCATATTCAGTGATCTACAAGTTTTAAGTAGGATTTTATGACTAACCACGTGAATGACCAATTCCTGTCATCTCTCTAAATAGATATAAGTGAAGCAAGAGAGTTTAAATCTTTCTACAAAAGATATGCCCACGCTCTAACAAATATAAGTGAAGCAAAAGAGCATTCTACAAATGGCAGTTTTCTATGTAAAGAGAAACACGCAATCCAAACTTCAAATGATATAAGTGAAGCACATGAAGCATTTTATAAAGCCATACTCAAAAGATATAAGTGAAGTGCAATGAGCATTCTATAAATCAACCAAGGACTATATCATACCAGCATGGTGCATAAAAGAAAAATGAAAACTAAATGCAAAAGACGCTCCAAGATTGCACATATCACATGAACAAAACGAATTCGAAAACATACCGATACTTGTTGAAGAAAGAGGGGATGCCTTCCGGGGCATCCCCAAGCTTAGACGCTTGAGTCTCCTTGAATATTTACTTGGGGTGCCTCGGGAATCCCCAAGATTGAGCCCTTGCCTCTCTTCCTTCTTCTCACATCGAGACCTTCTCGATCATCAAACACTTCATCCACACAAAACTTCAACAGAAAACTCGGTAAGATCCGTTAGTATAATAAAGCAAATCACTACTATAAGTACTGTTTAAAACCAATTCATATTTCGTTTTTGCATTGTGTCTACTGTAATATAGCTTTTCCATGGCTTAATCCACTGATAGGAATTGATAGTTTCATCAAAACAAGCAAAATATGCATCAAAAACAGAATCTGTCTAAAACAGAACAGTCTGTAATAATCTGAACATTCACCATACTTCTGATACTTGAAACATTCTGCCAAAATTAGTAAAAATAAACAATTTGTATAAGACAGTGCAAAAGTAATCAGAACCATTTGACGTTCCAGTAAAAAAATGTAAAATCGCGCACTACAGCCAAAGTTTCTGTCCTGCACCGTACAAACCATCCAGCAAATGTAAACATCCTAAAGGCAAACCTTGGCACATTATTTTTATAATACAATGGAATTGTACAAGGGGATAATTATTTTTGTTGAAAAGTTTCTGTAATCAAGATTCACAAAGTTTCTGTGAGCATGAACAAAGTTCAAGGCTAGCTCCCACTTCAACAATGCTTGTCTCTCTCACTTTCACTTTCCTTTTTGAAAAAGTTTTGGGTTCACCTCTTTATTTTTGTTGTTTTTAAACTATATGAAAGCACTCAACAAAAATAAATGACTCTCTAAAACTTTCGGGTTGTCTCCCTGGCAGCATTTCTTTAAAGCCATTAAGCTAGGCATATAGTGCTCAAGTAATGAATCCACCCGGATCCCAGGGTATATCAAAGCCAATTTTAATTAACAATGATTTGTAATTTAGTAGTGAGCACAAAGCAACATATATTAAGTAATGACAAAGTCTAACTCTCTTCCTATGCATCGGCATGTCATAGAAGAACAATTCATGCACATCAAGTAAAGGCCAATACATAGCATAAGCAGTTTCTTGTAATTTTTTCATATTGGAAACATAAAGAGGCGGAGATGTAGTTCCTCTCTCATAATAATTGCAAGTAGGAGCAGCAAGCACATGCATATTATACTCATCAAAATCATCATGTGTAGTAGTAAAAGGCAACCCATCAATATAATCCTTAATAAGCACAAACTTCTCCGACATAGTGTAGTTTGGAGAATTCAAAAAGATAATAGGACTATCATGTGTGGGTGCAATAGAAATAATTTCATGTTTAACATAAGGAACAATAGCAAGTTCATCTCCATAAGCATATTTCATGTTGGCATCTTGGCCACAAGCATAGCAAGCATCATTAAAAAGGCATATTTCAAAAGAATCGACGGGGTCATAGCAATTATCATAGCATTCATCCTTCGGTAAGCACGGAGGGAATTAAAGAATGTATGAGTTGAAGATTTACTCTCATTAGAAGGTGGGCACGGGTGATCAATCCCCTCTTCCCCCTTTTGTTCTTCGCTCTCCTCCTCATCTTTTTCATCCAATGAGCTCACAGTTTCATCAATTTCTTCTTCCATAGACTCCTGCAAAATATTAGTCTCTTCTTGGACAGCGGAGACTTTCTCAATAAGCGCATTAATATAGGAATTATATTCATAATTTTCATAGCAATATTTCAGTACAGCGAAATTTTTAGGCCTATAAACATCATCATCAAAAGCTTCATACTTTTCAAATAAAGATTCAATTTCATAAGCACCCTTAAAAGCAACAAATTCTTGTATTTGTTCCACATCATAGTAGTCATATATAACATTAGCATAAGAAGCTAAGGTTTCATTATCATTAAATTTGCATGAAAAGGGAAGGTGTGGAGCCTTCATCCTAGAGCAACAAGTATAATCATAACTCAAGCATACTTGCCGAGCATACCACTTAAATATATAAATTTGATCCCATAATAGTTTCCCTTTTTGTGTCAAGCGATAATCCCTAAAGTATTCACGTTGATCCAACGTTACTCCCATTACCAAATTGAATGGGGTTTTCTCAGGATTATCAAAGTAGTACATAATTTCTGTCACATAACGGGCATCGAGGGTTTTAGGAGGTTCCTCATCTCCATGAGCAGCAAGTACACCTAATTTTTTTTGTATTTCGTGTTCCATATCCATAAATAAAGATAAAGAACAACTAAGAACAGAAAATAAAAATTACTTAGTGATAAAGCAAACAAGCACACACGAGAATATTCACCCCACGCTATTGCTCCCCGGCAACGGCGCCAGAAAAAGGTCTTGATAACCCACAAGTATAGGGGATCGCAACAGTTTTTGATAAGTAAGAGTGTCAAACCCAACGAGGAGCTAAAGGCAGAACAAATATTCCCTCAAGTTCTATCGACCACCGATACAACTCTACGCACGCTTGATGTTCGCTTTACCTAGAACAAGTATGAAACTAGAAGTACTTTGTAGGTGTTGTTGGATAGGTTTGCAAGATAATAAGGAGTAAGTAAATAAAAAGTAGGGGCTGTTTAGATAAAGACACAACTAAATTAGTTTTAGTAGAGAGCTTGTTGTTACGAGAAAATTATTTGTCCCTAGGCAATCGATAACTAGACCGGTAATCATTATTTCAATTATATATGAGGGAGAGGCATAAGCTAACATACTTTATCTACTTGGATCATATGCACTTATGATTGGAACTCTATCAAGCATCCGCAACCACTAAAGATCATTAAGGTAAAACCCAACCATAGCATTAAAGTATCAAGTCCTCTTTTGTGACGCCCCGAGACCGTTGCGCCAGGTGTCGTCCAGTTATTCGCTGTTGTTGCCATGTCTTTTGCTTGCGTGTTGCATTTCATCATATCATCATATGCATTGCATCATCATGTTTACAAAACCTGCATCCGTCCGGGTTTCTCCTCGTTCCGTCCGTTGTCCGTTCTGAGCCCAGAAACACTTGCACGCGCCCACGGCATGTCCGAAATATTATTTTATAAGTGGCCGGAAAAATGTTCTCGGAATGGGTTGAAAGTTGGCATGCGGTGTTGTTATGTTGTAGGTAGGCCGCCTGCCAAGTTTCATCGTATTCGGAGTTCGTTTGATAGCCCAACGGATAACTATAGCGACATTATAGTCGGTCTAACGTCGGACGTTTTCGGTTTCCGGAAACAGACGCCGGGTCTCTCCCTTCTCTTGTCTCAGTCCGAGGCCTTCTACACAGCCCACAAGCTCCAACCTACCCCTCCTCGCGTCTGGAGCCGTCGGATCGCGATCGGAGGCTCCGAAAACCTCTCCTAAGCCCTCAAACCCTAACCCTGCCTATATAAGGAAACCCCTCCTTCCGAATCTGGTCATTCCTTCCCCTCCACCTCCAATTCCACGCCCCTAATCATCAGCGCCGCCGACCACCTCCATTTCCGTGCCGGCCGAAGCCCCCTCCGCCACTTGGCGCATCTCCACTGGCTAGCGCCACCAAAGCTACCGGCCTCCACCACTCCTACGCTGCCATGTCGCCTCCCTGCCTCTGATCCACCAAGCCAGGCCCGCGAGGCCCATCCACAGCCCGCCTCGCACCGCACCGGGCCCGAGCCGCCGCCCTGCGCACACAGCTCCGCAGGCGCCCCTGCCCCGAGCTACTTCCCGCTTGTCCCCGCCACCTGGAGTTCGTCGCCTCGTCCCGCACTTTGCCTCCTCGCCGGACTTCGTCGCTCGTCGCCGGACCTCGTTCAGGCCGCCACCGCCCCGTAGATGAGCGCCACTGCCCCGCGCCTCCCTCTTCCTTCCCTGCATCTCCCGCTTGTCCTCACCCAGTCTCTCTCTCTCTCCAGGGCGTCATTCATCACATCTGGAGCCTCCCCGAGCGCCGCCGGCCACCTCCGACACCGGATCCGGCTTCCCAAGTCCCGGATCTGTCCATTCCTACCGGTACCGCCTTGCCCCGCCGCCTCAGGCCACCACCGGTCCCTGCCGCCGCCACCATGGCTCGCCTCGGCCTCGGCGGGAGGTTGGGGACGAGATCCCCCTCGCGCGGGCCGCCTCCCCTTCGCCCGATCCAGCCCAGCCGCGGCCTCTTGCATGGCCCAGCTCCAAGCCTGCCCGCCTCACCACCGAACCGGGCCTTAGCCCATGAGTGAGCAGCTCCTCCAGCCCCTCTGTGCGGTTGGGCCAGCCAGATTCGGCCCATGTCACATTTTTTTTCCATTTTGCGATTTATCTATTTATCGAGAGTTTGCCTGTTTTACAGAAAACCCCTTGTGCTTCATGCATTTAATAACTTCTCAACTGTGCATCATATGGAAAAACTTTATATATGAAATATGCTTAGAATTTCATCTAGTTTAATAATATGCAACTTTCATCCATGTTAAAAATGCTTAAACTGTTGTTTGCATTAATTTACTCCTATGCTATGCTAAATGATTTAATTCATAACTAAATAACCGTAGCTCCAAATTTAATAAACTTTATATGTAAATGGGGTGGAAAAATGCCTAGATTATCATGGTGCACTCATCTTGCATGTTTAACAACTCTAAAATAATGTTTAGGGCAGAACAGTACCAAACCTAAATTATGCACATGAGGAGTTTCCGGACTTGTTGTTTTGTTGTTTCGGCCTCATTTAAACTTGCCTAGATTAGATAGTTTCATCATGCTTCCCCTCTTGCCATGTTTAACAACATTTAATATTGTTGGTACATAAACAAGATCGAACTAAATAACTTGCATGTGGTGTTTCGTCAATATGCAACGGAGTTGCATGTTGAACTCCACTTAATTTGTAGGATTGTTTGTGCATTTCGCCATGCCATGCTTCATTAAACCGGACATGCATCATACTTGTTTTCGCATCATGCCATGTCTATGTGGTGGTTGTTTACTATATTGTTTGCTTCTTTCCGGTGTTGCTTATTCGAGTTGGTTCCGTTAACGTTGTTTGTGAGGAACCGTTCGACTACGTCTGTTTGTCTTCTTCATGGACTCGTTCTTCTTCCTTGCGGGATTTCAGGCAAGATGATCATACCCTCGAAATCACTTCTATCTTTGCTTGCTAGATTCTCGCTCTTTTGCTATGCCTATGCTACGATGCCTACCACTTGCTTGTCATGCCTCCCATGTTGTTGAACCAAGCCTCTAACCCACCTTGTCCTAGCAAACCATTGTTTGGCTATGTTACCACTTTGCTCAGCCCCTCTTATAGCGTTGTTAGTTGCAGGTGAAGATTGAAGTCTGTTCCTTGTTGGAACATGGAGATGTTGTTCCTTGTTCGAACATGTTTACTTGTTGGGATATCACTATACATCTTATTAACTTAATGCATCTATATACTTGGTAAAGGGTGGAAGGCTCGGCCTTATGCCTGGTGTTTGGTTCCACTCTTGCCGCCCTAGTTTCTGTCATATCGGTGTTATGTTCCCGGATTTTGCGTTCCTTACGCGGTTGGGTAATAATGGGAACCCCTTGACAGTTCGCCTTAAGTAAAGCTCTTCCAGCAATGCCCAACATTGGTTTTACCATTCGCCACCTAGCCTCTTTTTCCCTTGGGTTTCACGGACTCAAGGGTCATCTTTATTTTAACCCCCCCCCCCGGGCCAGTGCTCCTCTGAGTGTTGGTCCGAACTGAGCTGCCTGTGGGGCCACCTCGGGGAAAACTTGAGGGTTGGTTTTACTCGTAGCTAGTCTCATCTGAGTGTGCCCTGAGAACGAGATATGTGCAGCTCCTATCGGGATTTGTCGGCACATTCGGGCGGTGTTGCTGGTTTAGTTTTACCCTGTCGAAATGTCTTGTTGTACCGGGATACCGAGTCTGATCGGAATGTCTCGAGAGGAGGTATATTCCTTCGTTGACCGTGAGAGCTTGTGATGGGCTAAGTTGGGACTCCCCTGCAGGTATTTGAACTTTCGAAAGCCGTGCCCGCGGTTATGGGCAGATGGGAATTTGTTAATGTCCGGTTGTAGATAACTTGAACCTGAACTTAATTAAAATGAGTCAACAGCGTGTGTTATCGTGATGGTCTCTTTCCGGCGGAGTCCGGGAAGTGAACACGGTGTTGGAGTTATGCTTGACGTAGGTTGTTTTAGGATCACTTCTTGATCATACTTTTATCGACCGTGCTTTGCCTTCTCTTCTCGCTCTCTTTTGCGTATGTTAGCCACCATATATGCTAGTCGCTTGCTGCAGCTCCACCTCTTACCTTTACCCTACCCATAAGCTTAAATAGTCTTGATCGCGAGGGTGTGAGATTGCTGAGTCCTTGTGGCTCATAGATACTTCCAAAACCAGCTTGCAGGTGCCGATGAGACCGTGCAGATGATGCAACCAAGCTCAGGAGGAGCTCGATGAAGATCTTGTCCTTTGTGTTGTTTCGTTCTAGTTGATCAGTAGTGGAGCCCAGTTGGGGTCGATCGGGGACCGTGTCGCATTTGGGGTTCTTCTTTTATTTTGGTTCCATAGTCGGACCTTGATTGTATCTGGATGATGTAATGCTTTATTCATGTAATTGTGTGAAGTGGCGATTGTAAGCCAACTATGTATCTCTTTCCCTTATGTATTACATGGGTTGTGTGAAGATTACCTCTCTTGCGACATTGCTTTCAATGCGGTTATGACTCCAAGTCGTGCTTCGACACGTGGGAGATATAGCCGCATCGAGGGCGTTACAAGTTTGTAATCAGAGCCTTCTCTGACCTTAGGAGCCCCATTGCTTGATCGTTTTTAGAGGCCGAGTTGTGTCTAGAAAAATGTTTTGAGTCATTTAGGAATTATATATCGGAGAGATTAGCAATTCTTTTTACTTCCAAGTCTCCTCATCGCTCTGGTAAGGCATCCTGACGTAGAGTTTTGACTCTTCTCTTCTCAAATTTCACTAAATTTTTTTAGGATCACGCGGGTATCTTGGAATCGTTCCGATGGTTTTGTGACAAGAACATTGTCTTGGTGCCTCCTGTCAGGGGTTTTGTGGAAGTGTCCCGGGGAGTTGAGCTCTGAGGTGTTGTCGTCATAATTTTATTGTTGCAGTTCTGGAATACCTGAGTTTAGTACGCCGACATCGAAAATCTCTTTTATGCAGTTGTTGGTGAGATAACCTCGACGCCACCCAGTACTGGGGCGGGAGTTCGGGAGTATTGCCATAACTTGTATAACGGATGCTTTTCGAAGGTTGAGGTAGACGATTTCCGAAGTTTTCTTGGTTATGTGTTGAAGGATGGATACAGCTGGATGTAGGATTTTCTAGATTTGGGTGAGATATTATGCTTCCCCTGTATCCCCAACACCTGATTGCATAACCGGAAAGGTTCGGGAGTTTTATAGGTGGGAATTCAAGTAGCTCTTAGGATATCTTTCTGACAAATGTATGATATGAAATTGGGGTTCGACGTCTAGTGGTCCGCCTATTCACGGTCGGTTTTACAGTGGTCTCGTTGTGTCTTAAAGAGTCCTTGGCTATGCCGACTCGGGGACGCTTCATATGTCATGTGCACTGCCTTGTACATGATGGTGCTGTACGATCGAGCCCGTGTAGGCCCCACCATGAAAACTTCGGACGAAATCTCTATCATATGTTTGTTCCGGTTTATTCTGCAAGCCAATCCTTTGTTTTGTTTTGAGTTGTGGTATTCGAGTTGCTTCAATGTCAAATGTTGATTCCATACCTTCCCCAATTGGTGTTCTCATGTTCCCATGTGAATGCAAATCCTTCTTGACAATCGAGATTGTCATGTCAATCCTCTTCTCAACCGGTGTGTTTCTCTTCAAGTGGATCCGTTCATTTTCATCATCCGCGAGATTCAATCTCAGTTTTCTCAATGGTGTCGTTTTCTTCCATCCCAAGTTGCCTTTGTTTTCCCAGCCACGCTCCCTTTTTCTTCAAGGATTCAGATTCTTTAATCACTATCCATTTTATTGATGTGAAGCCTCTCCATTCTTTTCCTTCAATGTATTTATCCGGTGATTCTCAAGAAGATGCTAACGGAGCTCCAAGTTCATCATTCTTCGTTTCTTTTACCTTCTCCGGTGGTTTCAAGTCAAGCTTTTGGTGTTGATCATATCGTTTTCCGTATTTCAAATGTTTTCTCATACCGGTGCACCTCATAATCATCCACTTCTCGCTATTCAATTGTTCCGGAGTGCTCTAGATATCTCGGAGATTCGTGTTCTCACTCTACATTCATTCAAGATCTTTCGAGTTTGTTCCCTCATTCAAGCCATTTATTTCAACTGGTGGAATCTCTCTTTTCAAGCAATCATTCAACGGTGTTTCTGTTGAGTGGGACCTAACCCACAGGTTTTTCCTAGGATCTTACCTGACTCTTCTTATTTTCCCAGAGCTATCCTCAAATTCTTTTAAAGTTTGACGTAAGAATGATTCATCATCTGTCATATGTTTTTCTCCAAGATCTTTCAAATTCTTTTCATCTTTGGCTCAACCTCTCCTCTTTTCATCATTCCGGAGTGTCCCAACGATTCATGGTGGTGTTTCTCGTCGTCATTCTCAGATTTTGAAGACCGAAGAACAGTTTCTCTTAAATCTTGCTCCATTCTCTTCAAGATTCGTGATTCTAGCTTGTTGCCATCCTCTCATAATTGTTTTCGACTGTGAGATTTCTTTTCTCCTATCCGGAGCAATTCACGAGTCTTTTTCAGTTTGTTCATCCGGAGACCATCATCTCAAAATTTATTCATTCTCAGCTTTCAGTTATCATTCTCCAATCTTACCGGTGCTTCGTTTAAGTGATCTTTAATCGGCTCGTGATCTCTTCGTTCTCATGTATCTAAATTCTCTCAAGCATCTTCGTTCATTTGCTAAATTCTTCCTGGTGATTCGTTATCTTTTATTCGTTCTTTTCCGATTCTTACGATGGTTCGTTCAAGATTTCTCTTTCGTATCAATTCATTCATGGTTTCAATTCTACCGGTGGTTCGTTGAAGACCTTCTCAAGTTGGTGCTATATCTCTCTTAATGTTTTCTACGAGAATAAGTAGTATGCCAAATCCATTGCTTCTCATCAATTAAATTAGTGATGGATACGCATAATGTAATTCTTATTCTTGTTTCATCGAGTGAACTCAATTCCCTATTCTGGAGGCTCATCAAATTCTTGGTTTCAATAGCTCATCTTTCTTTTCCGGAATTCCAAGCTCTCGCAATTATATCATCTCAGAGATACATCTAAAGCATTACAAGGTTTCACCTTGTGTTTTTCGACCTCTCTTTCCTTCCGTTTGATCATTTCTTTTGCTACTGGAGTTCTTCATGAAGGTTGTACATAATGGTCCATCAAGGATTTAATTCCTTCTCCAACTTTTTCATCGAGATTGTTTTCTAAGAAGCTCAAGCTTTCTTCATATTGTAATCCGGAGTGCAATTCTTTCTTCTGTATTATTGGAGGTGGTGTTAGGTCATTCTTGATAATTTGAGTTCATGTTTCACCAATCACATGTTGTTAAGAATGAGGTATTTTAAATCCATCAAACTGTTCGTTGGAGTTATCTTGGGTTATATTTCTCCGAAAGCTTTCCTTTAAGGATTGTTGCTCTTATGGTGTTTATCAATGATCCAAGTTCTTCATTTATCCTCCCGGTGAAATAAGCTTCTCGTCTCCTTGTTCATGCCAATCCAATTCTTCTTCCCGTGAGTGGCAGGTTGTCACCTCATAATTTGAGATGTATTCCATAAGACCATATCAATCTTATTCCTTTCGTTGTTGGTTTTCCAACAACTCCGCTCGACCCGTTTCCTAAGGATGCCTTCTCAAGCTCTTTTGTGAAATAAGATGGCATTTTCTTCTCCATTCTTTTCCAATTATCTATATTCTATTCTTTCGTCCGGAGGCATTGTGATGTTGCTTTCTTCAACCATCATCTTGTTTCATCAAAGATCATGTTCTTGTCGTGTTTATCCATTTAACCGAAGTGTCATGCCCTCTTCTCAAGTTCTTCCCATTATGTCAAGTTTTTGGCTTCCTTCTCAACCGAAGTGCCGTCTGAAATCTTTCTTACCCCTTGTTCCATTCATTCAATAGTTCCGGAGGCAGTGTGTCGTGTTTTCATCAAGTATCCTCTCATCTTGTCAAGTTCTTGTTAATTCCTTCCATTTTCAGTCAAAGTGCTGTCCAAATTATATCATTCTTAATCCTTCTCTATGTTGACTTAACCGGAGTGGTTTCAATATATATCTTGCCCTCCAACCTCAAGGTTTTTTTCGTAATGTTCTTTGTCCTTTTTTCTAACGGAGTGTTTTCGACTTTGTTCACCTTCGTTGTATTCTTTTCTCGAAATGGCTTAACCTTTTCAAGGTTCTTTGGTCTCACTCGTTTGTCAAAGAAGCAACTTAGTTTTACCTCTTCTCTTTCTCTTCCGTTTTTCCCTCCGGTGCCATTCTAGATCTCGGGACGAGATCCTCTCGTAGTGGTGGAGTGTTGTGACGCCCCGAGACCGTTGCGCCAGGTGTCGTCCAGTTATTCGTTGTTGTTGCCATGTCTTTTGCCTGCATGTTGCATTTCATCATATCATCATATGCATTGCATCATCATGTTTTCAAAACCTGCATCCGTCCGGGTTTCTCCTCATTCCGTCCGTTGTCCGTTCTGAGCCCAGAAATACTTGCACGCGCCCGCGGCATGTCCGAAATATTATTTTATAAGTGGCCGGAAAAATGTTCTCGGAATGGGTTGAAAGTTGGCATGCGGTGTTGTTATGTTGTAGGTAGGCCGCCTGCCAAGTTTCATCGCATTCGTAGTTCGTTTGATAGCCCAACGGATAACTATAGCGACATTATAGTCCGTCTAACGTCGGACGTTTTCGGTTTCCGGAAACAGACGCCGGGTCTCTCCCTTCTCTTGTCTCAGTCCGAGGCCTTCTGCACAGCCCACAAGCTCCAACCTACCCCTCCTCGCGTCCGGAGCCGTCGGATCGCGATCGGAGGCTCCGAAAACCTCTCCTAACCCCTCAAACCCTAACCCTGCCTATATAAGGAAACCCCTCCTTCCAAATCTGGTCATTCCTTCCCCTCCACCTCCAATTCCACGCCCCTAATCATCAGCGCCGCCGACCACCTCCATTTCCGTGTCGGCCGAAGCCCCCTCCGCCACTTGGCGCATCTCCACTGGCTAGCGCCACCGAAGCTACCGGCCTCCACCACTCCTACGCTGCCATGTCGCCTCCCTGCCTCTGATCCACCGCGCTAGGCCCGCGAGGCCCATCCACAGCCCGCCTCGCACCGCACCGGGCCCGAGCCGCCGCCATGCGCACAGAGCTCCGCAGGCGCCCCTGCCCCGAGCTCCTTCCCGCTCGTCCCCGCCACCCGGAGTTCGTCGCCTCGTCTCGCACTTTGCCTCCTCGCCGGACTTCGTCGCTCGTCGCTGGACCTCGTTCAGGCCGCCACCGCCCCGCAGATGAGCGCCACTGCCCCGCGCCTCCCTCTTCCTTCCCTGCGTCTCCCGCTTGTCCTCACCCAGTCTCTCTCTCTCTCTCCAGGGCGTCGTTCGTCACATCTGGAGCCTCCCCGAGCGCCGCCGGCCACCTCAGACACCGGATCCGGCTTCCCAAGTCCCGGATCTGTCCATTCCTACCGGTACCGCCTCGCCCCGCCGCCTCAAGCCACCACCGGTCCCTGCCGCCGCCACCATGGCTCGCCTCGGCCTCGGCGGGAGGTTGGGGATGAGATCCCCCTCGCGCGGGCCGCCTCCCCTTCGCCCGATCCAGCCCAGCCGCGGCCTCTTGCTTGGCCCAGCTGCAAGCCTGCCCGCCTCACCACCGAACCGTGCCTTAGCCCATGAGTGAGCAGCTCCTCCAGCCCCTCTGTGCGGTTGGGCCAGCCAGATTTGGCCCATGTCACATTTTTTTTCGTTCTGCGATTTGTCTATTTATCGAGAGTTTGCCTGTTTTACAGAAAACCCCTTGTGCTTCATGCATTTAATAACTTCTCAACTGTGCATCATATGGAAAATTTTATATATGAAATATGCTTAGAATTTCATCTAGTTTAATAATATGCAACTTTCATCCATGTTAAAAATGCTTAAACTGTTGTTTGCATTAATTTACTCCTACGCCATGCTAAAATGATTTAATTCATAACTTAATAACCGTAGCTCCAAATTTAATAAACTTTATATGTAAATGTGGTGGAAAATGCCTAGATTATCATGCTGCACTCATCTTGCATATTTAACAACTCTAAAATAATGTTTAGGGCAGAACAGTACCAAACCTAAATTATGCACATGAGGAGTTTCCGGACTTGTTGTTTTGTTGTTCCGGCCTCATTTAAACTTGCCTAGATTACATAGTTTCATCATGCTTCCCCTCTTGCCATGTTTAACAACATTTAATATTGTTGGGTACATAAACGAGATCGAACAAAATAACTTGCATGTGGTGTTTTGTCAATATGCAACGGAGTTGCATGTTGAACTCCACTTAATTTGTAGGATTGTTTGTGCATTTCGCCATGCCATGCTTCATTAAACCGGACATGCATCATACTTGTTTGCACATCATGCCATGTCTATGTGGTGGTTGTTTACTATATTGTTTGCTTCTTTCCGGTGTTGGTTATTCGGGTTGGTTCCCTTAACGTCGTTTGTGAGGAACCGTTCGACTACGTCCGTTTGTCTTATTCATGGACTCGTTCTTCTTCCTTGCGGGATTTCAGGCAAGATGATCATACCCTTGAAATCACTTCTATCTTTGCTTGCTAGATTCTCGCTCGTTTGCTATGCCTATGCTATGATGCCTACCACTTGCTTGTCATGCCTCCCATATTGTTGAACCAAGCCTCTAACCCACCTTGTCCTAGCAAACCGTTGTTTGGCTATGTTACCGCTTTGATCAGCCCCTCTTATAGCGTTGTTAGTTGCAGGTGAAGATTGAAGTTTGTTCCTTGTTGGAACATGGAGATGTTGTTCCTTGTTGGAACATGTTTACTTGTTGGGATATCACTATATATCTTATTAACTTAATGCATCTATATACTTGGTAAAGGGAGGAAGGCTCGGCCTTATGCCTGGTGTTTTGTTCCACTCTTGCCGCCCTAGTTTCTGTCATATCGGTGTTATGTTCCCGGATTTTGCGTTCCTTATGCGGTTGGGTAATAATGGGAACCCCTTGACAGTTTGCCTTAAGTAAAGCTCTTCCAGCAATGCCCAACATTGGATTTACCATTCGCCACCTAGCCTCTTTTTCCCTTGGGTTTTGCAGACTCAAGGGTCATCTTTATTTTAACCCCCCCCCCCCCCGGGCCAGTGCTCCTCTGAGTGTTGGTCCGAACTGAGCTGCCTGCGGGGCCACCTCGGGGAAAACTTGAGGGTTGGTTTTACTCGTAGCTAGTCTCATCTGAGTGTGCCCTGAGAACGAGATATGTGCAGCTCCTATCGGGATTTGTCGGCACATTCGGGCGGTGTTGCTGGTTTAGTTTTACCCTGTCGAAATGTCTTGTTGTACCGGGATACCGAGTCTGATCGGAATGTCTAGGGAGGAGGTCTATTCCTTCGTTGACCGTGAGAGCTTGTGATGGGCTAAGTTGGGACTCCCCTGTAGGTATTTGAACTTTCGAAAGCCGTGCCCGCGGTTATGGGCAGATGGAAATTTGTTAATGTCCAGTTGTAGATAACTTGAACCTTAACTTAATTAAAATGAGTCAACAGCGTGTGTTACCGTGATGGTCTCTTTCCGGCGGAGTCCGGGAAGTGAACACGGTGTTGGAGTTATGCTTGACGTAGGTTGTTTTAGGATCACTTCTTGATCATACTTTTATCGACCGTGCTTTGCCTTCTCTTCTCGCTCTCTTTTGCGTATGTTAGCCACCATATATGCTAGTCGCTTGCTGCAGCTCCACCTCTTACCTTTACCCTACCCATAAGCTTAAATAGTCTTGATCGCGAGGGTGTGAGATTGCTGAGTCCCTGTGGCTCACAGATACTTCCAAAACCAGCTTGCAGGTGCCGATGAGACCGTGCAGATGATGCAACCAAGCTCAGGAGGAGCTCGATGAAGATCTTGTCCTTTGTGTTGTTTCGTTCTAGTTGATCAGTAGTGGAGCCCAGTTGGGGTCGATCGGGGACCGTGTCGCATTTGGGGTTCTTCTTTTATTTTGGTTCCGTAGTCGGACCTTGATTGTATCTGGATGATGTAATGCTTTATTCATGTAATTGTGTGAAGTGGCGATTGTAAGCCAACTATGTATCTCTTTCCCTTATGTATTACATGGGTTGTGTGAAGATTACCTCTCTTGCGACATTGCTTTCAATGCGGTTATGCCTCCAAGTCGTGCTTCGACACGTGGGAGATATAGCCGCATCGAGGGCGTTACAAGATTTTAATCAGAGCCGTCCCCGACCTTAGGAGCCCCATTGCTTGATCGTTTTTAGCGGCCGAGTTGTGTCTAGAAAAATGTTTTGAGTCATTTAGGAATTATATATCGGAGAGATTAGCAATTCTTTTTACTTCCAAGTCTCCTCATCGCTCTGGTAAGGCATCCTGACATAGAGTTTTGACTCTTCTCTTCTCAAATTTCACTAATTTTTTTTTACGATCACGCGGGTATCTTGGAATCGTTCCGATGGTTTTGTGACGAGAACATTGTCTTGGTGCCTCCTGTCAGGGGTTTTGTGGAAGTGTCTCGGGGAGTTGAGCTCTGAGGTGTTGTCGTCATAATTTTATTGTTGCAGTTCTGGAATACCTGAGTTTAGTATGCCGACATCGAAAATCTCTTTTATGCAGTTGTTGGTGAGATAACCTCGACGCCACCCAGTACTGGGGCAGGAGTTCGGGAGTATTGCCGTAACTTGTATAAGGGATGCCTTTCGAAGGTTGAGGTAGACGATTTCCGAAGTTTTCTTGGTTATGTGTTGAAGGATGGATACAGCTGGATGTAGGATTTTCTAGATTTGGGTGAGATATTATGCTTCCCCTGTATCCCCAAACCTGATTGCATAACCGGAAAGGTTCGGGAGTTTTATAGGTGGGAATTCAAGTAGCTCTTAGGATATCTTTCCAACAAATGTATGATATGAAATTGGGGTTCGACGTCTAGTGGTCCGCCTATTCACAGTTGGTTTTACAGTGGTCTCGTTGTGTCTTAAAGAGTCCTTGGCTATGCCGACTCGGGGACGCTTCGTATGTCATGTGCACTGCCTTGTACATGATGGTGCTGTACGATCGAGCCCGTGTAGGCCCCACCACGAAAACTTCGGATGAAATCTCTATCATATGTTTGTTCCGGTTTATTCTGCAAGCCAATCCTTTGTTTTGTTTTGAGTTGTGGTATTCGAGTTGCTTCAATGTCAAATGTTGATTCCATACCTTCCCCAATTGGTGTTCTCATGATCCCGTGTAGGCCCCACCACGAAAAGTTTCTATAATCAAGATTCACAAAGTTTCTGTGAGCATGAACAAAGTTCAAGGCTAGCTCCCACTTCAACAATGCTTGTCTCTCTCACTTTCACTTTCCTTTTTGAAAAAGTTTTGGGTTCACCTCTTTATTTTTGTTGTTTTTAAACTATATGAAAGCACTCAACAAAAATAAATGACTCTCTAAAACTTTCGGGTTGTCTCCCTGGCAGCATTTCTTTAAAGCCATTAAGCTAGGCATATAGTGCTCAAGTAATGAATCCACCCGGATCCCAGGGTATATCAAAGCCAATTTTAATTAACAATGATTTGTAATTTAGTAGTGAGCACAAAGCAACATATATTAAGTAATGACAAAGTCTAACTCTCTTCCTATGCATCGGCATGTCATAGAAGAACAATTCATGCACATCAAGTAAAGGCCAATACATAGCATAAGCAGTTTCTTGTAATTTTTTCATATTGGAAACATAAAGAGGCGGAGATGTAGTTCCTCTCTCATAATAATTGCAAGTAGGAGCAGCAAGCACATGCATATTATACTCATCAAAATCATCATGTGTAGTAGTAAAAGGCAACCCATCAATATAATCCTTAATAAGCACAAACTTCTCCGACATAGTGTAGTTTGGAGAATTCAAAAAGATAATAGGACTATCATGTGTGGGTGCAATAGAAATAATTTCATGTTTAACATAAGGAACAATAGCAAGTTCATCTCCATAAGCATATTTCATGTTGGCATCTTGGCCACAAGCATAGCAAGCATCATTAAAAAGGCATATTTCAAAAGAATCGACGGGGTCATAGCAATTATCATAGCATTCATCCTTCGGTAAGCACGGAGGGAATTAAAGAATGTATGAGTTGAAGATTTACTCTCATTAGAAGGTGGGCACGGGTGATCAATCCCCTCTTCCCCCTTTTGTTCTTCGCTCTCCTCCTCATCTTTTTCATCCAATGAGCTCACAGTTTCATCAATTTCTTCTTCCATAGACTCCTGCAAAATATTAGTCTCTTCTTGGACAGCGGAGACTTTCTCAATAAGCGCATTAATATAGGAATTATATTCATAATTTTCATAGCAATATTTCAGTACAGCGAAATTTTTAGGCCTATAAACATCATCATCAAAAGCTTCATACTTTTCAAATAAAGATTCAATTTCATAAGCACCCTTAAAAGCAACAAATTCTTGTATTTGTTCCACATCATAGTAGTCATATATAACATTAGCATAAGAAGCTAAGGTTTCATTATCATTAAATTTGCATGAAAAGGGAAGGTGTGGAGCCTTCATCCTAGAGCAACAAGTATAATCATAACTCAAGCATACTTGCCGAGCATACCACTTAAATATATAAATTTGATCCCATAATAGTTTCCCTTTTTGTGTCAAGCGATAATCCCTAAAGTATTCACGTTGATCCAACGTTACTCCCATTACCAAATTGAATGGGGTTTTCTCAGGATTATCAAAGTAGTACATAATTTCTGTCACATAACGGGCATCGAGGGTTTTAGGAGGTTCCTCATCTCCATGAGCAGCAAGTACACCTAATTTTTTTTGTATTTCGTGTTCCATATCCATAAATAAAGATAAAGAACAACTAAGAACAGAAAATAAAAATTACTTAGTGATAAAGCAAACAAGCACACACGAGAATATTCACCCCACGCTATTGCTCCCCGGCAACGGCGCCAGAAAAAGGTCTTGATAACCCACAAGTATAGGGGATCGCAACAGTTTTTGATAAGTAAGAGTGTCAAACCCAACGAGGAGCTAAAGGCAGAACAAATATTCCCTCAAGTTCTATCGACCACCGATACAACTCTACGCACGCTTGATGTTCGCTTTACCTAGAACAAGTATGAAACTAGAAGTACTTTGTAGGTGTTGTTGGATAGGTTTGCAAGATAATAAGGAGTAAGTAAATAAAAAGTAGGGGCTGTTTAGATAAAGACACAACTAAATTAGTTTTAGTAGAGAGCTTGTTGTTACGAGAAAATTATTTGTCCCTAGGCAATCGATAACTAGACCGGTAATCATTATTTCAATTATATATGAGGGAGAGGCATAAGCTAACATACTTTATCTACTTGGATCATATGCACTTATGATTGGAACTCTATCAAGCATCCGCAACCACTAAAGATCATTAAGGTAAAACCCAACCATAGCATTAAAGTATCAAGTCCTCTTTTGTGACGCCCCGAGACCAATGCGCCAGGTGTCGTCCAGTTATTCGCTGTTGTTGCCATGTCTTTTGCTTGCGTGTTGCATTTCATCATATCATCATATGCATTGCATCATCATGTTTTCAAAACCTGCATCTGTCTGGGTTTCTCCTCGTTCCGTCTGTTGTCCGTTCTGAGCCCAGAAACACTTGCACGCGCCCACGGCATGTCCGAAATATTATTTTATAAGTGGCCGGAAAAATGTTCTCGGAATGGGTTGAAAGTTGGCATGCGGTGTTGTTATGTTGTAGGTAGGCCGCCTGCCAAGTTTCATCGTATTTGGAGTTCGTTTGATAGCCCAACGGATAACTATAGCGACATTATAGTCGGTCTAACGTCGGACGTTTTCGGTTTTCGGAAACAGACGCCGGGTCTCTCCCTTCTCTTGTCTCAGTCCGAGGCCTTCTACACAGCCCACAAGCTCCAACCTACCCCTCCTCGCGTCCGGAGCCGTCGGATCGCGATCGGAGGCTCCGAAAACCTCTCCTAAGCCCTCAAACCCTAACCCTGCCTATATAAGGAAACCCCTCCTTCCGAATCTGGTCATTCCTTCCCCTCCACCTCCAATTCCACGCCCCTAATCATCAGCGCTGCTGACCACCTCCATTTCCGTGCCGGCCGAAGCCCCCTCCGCCACTTGGCGCATCTCCACTGGCTAGCGCCACCAAAGCTACCGGCCTCCACCACTCCTACGCTGCCATGTCGCCTCCCTGCCTCTGATCCACCGAGCCAGGCCCGCGAGGCCCATCCACAGCCCGCCTCGCACCGCACCAGGCCCGAGCCGCCGCCCTGCGCACACAGCTCCGCAGGCGCCCCTGCCCCGAGCTACTTCCCGCTTGTCCCCGCCACCTGGAGTTCGTCGCCTCGTCCCGCACTTTGCCTCCTCGCCGGACTTCGTCGCTCGTCGCCGGACCTCATTCAGGCCGCCACCGCCCCGTAGATGAGCGCCACTGCCCTGCGCCTCCCTCTTCCTTCCCTGCATCTCCCGCTTGTCCTCACCCAGTCTCTCTCTCTCTCCAGGGCGTCGTTCATCACATCTGGAGCCTCCCCGAGCGCCGCCGGCCACCTCCGACACCGGATCCGGCTTCCCAAGTCCCGGATCTGTCCATTCCTACCGGTACCGCCTTGCCCCGCCGCCTCAGGCCACCACCGGTCCCTGCCGCCGCCACCATGGCTCGCCTCGGCCTCGGCGGGAGGTCGGGGACGAGATCCCCCTCGCGCGGGCCGCCTCCCCTTCGCCCGATCCAGCCCAGCCGCGGCCTCTTGCATGGCCCAGCTCCAAGCCTGCCCGCCTCACCACCGAACCGGGCCTTAGCCCATGAGTGAGCAGCTCCTCCAGCCCCTCTGTGCGGTTGGGCCAGCCAGATTTGGCCCATGTCACATTTTTTTCCATTTTGCGATTTATCTATTTATCTAGAGTTTGCCTGTTTTACAGAAAACCCCTTGTGCTTCATGCATTTAATAACTTCTCAACTGTGCATCATATGGAAAAACTTTATATATGAAATATGCTTAGAATTTCATCTAGTTTAATAATATGCAACTTTCATCCATGTTAAAAATGCTTAAACTGTTGTTTGCATTAATTTACTCCTATGCCATGCTAAATGATTTAATTCATAACTAAATAACCCTAGCTCCAAATTTAATAAACTTTATATGTAAATGGGGTGGAAAAATGCCTAGATTATCATGGTGCACTCATCTTGCATGTTTAACAACTCTAAAATAATGTTTAGGGCAGAACAGTACCAAACCTAAATTATGCACATGAGGAGTTTCCGGACTTGTTGTTTTGTTGTTTCGGCCTCATTTAAACTTGCCTAGATTAGATAGTTTCATCATGCTTCCCCTCTTGCCATGTTTAACAACATTTAATATTGTTGGTACATAAACGAGATCGAACTAAATAACTTGCATGTGGTGTTTCGTCAATATGCAACGGAGTTGCATGTTGAACTCCACTTAATTTGTAGGATTGTTTGTGCATTTCGCCATGCCATGCTTCATTAAACCGGACATGCATCATACTTGTTTTCGCATCATGCCATGTCTATGTGGTGGTTGTTTACTATATTGTTTGCTTCTTTCCGGTGTTGCTTATTCGAGTTGGTTCCGTTAACGTTGTTTGTGAGGAACCGTTCGACTATGTCTGTTTGTCTTCTTCATGGACTCGTTCTTCTTCCTTGCGGGATTTCAGGCAAGATGATCATACCCTCGAAATCACTTCTATCTTTGCTTGCTAGATTCTCGCTCTTTTGCTCTGCCTATGCTACGATGCCTACCACTTGCTTGTCATGCCTCCCATGTTGTTGAACCAAGCCTCTAACCCACCTTGTCCTAGCAAACCGTTGTTTGGCTATGTTACCGCTTTGCTCAGCCCCTCTTATAGCGTTGTTAGTTGCAGGTGAAGATTGAAGTATGTTCCTTGTTGGAACATGGAGATGTTGTTCCTTGTTCGAACATGTTTACTTGTTGGGATATCACTATACATCTTATTAACTTAATGCATCTATATACTTGGTAAAGCGTGGAAGGCTCGGCCTTATGCCTGGTGTTTTGTTCCACTCTTGCCACCCTAGTTTCTGTCATATCGGTGTTATGTTCCCGGATTTTGCGTTCCTTACGCGGTTGGGTAATAATGGGAACCCCTTGACAGTTCGCCTTAAGTAAAGCTCTTCCAGCAATGCCCAACATTGGTTTTACCATTCGCCACCTAGCCTCTTTTTCCCTTGGGTTTCGCGGACTCAAGGGTCATCTTTATTTT
>NC_041386.1:130099281-130106843 GCF_002162155.2 Triticum dicoccoides | reverse complement strand
GGGAAAACTTGAGGGTTGGTTTTACTCGTAGCTAGTCTCATCTTAGTGTGCCCTGAGAACGAGATATGTGGAGCTCCTATCGGGATTTGTCGGCACATTCAGGCGGTGTTGCTGGTTTAGTTTTACCCTGTCGAAATGTCTTGTTGTACCGGGATACCGAGTCTGATCGGAATGTCTCGAGAGGAGGTATATTCCTTCGTTGACCGTGAGAGCTTGTGATGGGCTAAGTTGGGACTCCCCTGCAGGTATTTGAACTTTCGAAAGCCGTGCCCGCGGTTATGGGCAGATGGGAATTTGTTAATGTCCGGTTGTAGATAACTTGAACCTGAACTTAATTAAAATGAGTCAACAGCGTGTGTTATCGTGATGGTCTCTTTCCGGCGGAGTCCGGGAAGTGAACACGGTGTTGGAGTTATGCTTGACGTAGGTTGTTTTAGGATCACTTCTTGATCATACTTTTATCGACCATGCTTTGCCTTCTCTTCTCGCTCTCTTTTGCGTATGTTAGCCACCATATATGCTAGTCGCTTGCTGCAGCTCCACCTCTTACCTTTACCCTACCCATAAGCTTAAATAGTCTTGATCGCGAGGGTGTGAGATTGCTGAGTCCCTGTGGCTCACAGATACTTCCAAAACCAGCTTGCAGGTGCCGATGAGACCGTGCAGATGATGCAACCAAGCTCAGGAGGAGCTCGATGAAGATCTTGTCCTTTGTGTTGTTTTGTTCTAGTTGATCAGTAGTGGAGCCCAGTTGGGGTTGATCGGGGACCGTGTCGCATTTGGGGTTCTTCTTTTATTTTGGTTCCATAGTCGGACCTTGATTGTATCTGGATGATGTAATGCTTTATTCATGTAATTGTGTGAAGTGGCGATTGTAAGCCAACTATGTATCTCTTTCCCTTATGTATTACATGGGTTGTGTGAAGATTACCTCTCTTGCGACATTGCTTTCAATGCGGTTATGCCTCCAAGTCGTGCTTCGACACGTGGGAGATATAGCCGCATCGAGGGCGTTACAAGTTTGTAATCAGAGCCTTCTCCGACCTTAGGAGCCCCATTGCTTGATCGTTTTTAGCGGCCGAGTTGTGTCTAGAAAAATGTTTTGAGTCATTTAGGAATTATATATCGGAGAGATTAGCAATTCTTTTTACTTCCAAGTCTCCTCATCGCTCTGGTAAGGCATCCTGACGTAGAGTTTTGACTCTTCTCTTCTGAAATTTCACTAAAAAAATTTAGGATCACGCGGGTATCTTGGAATCGTTCCGATGGTTTTGTGACAAGAACATTGTCTTGGTGCCTCCTGTCAGGGGTTTTGTGGAAGTGTCCCGGGGAGTTGAGCTCTGAGGTGTTGTCGTCATAATTTTATTGTTGCAGTTCTGGAATACCTGAGTTTAGTACGCCGACATCGAAAATCTCTTTTATGCAGTTGTTGGTGAGATAACCTCGACGCCACCCAGTACTGGGGCGGGAGTTCGGGAGTATTGCCATAACTTGTATAACGGATGCTTTTCGAAGGTTGAGGTAGACGATTTCCGAAGTTTTCTTGGTTATGTGTTGAAGGATGGATACAGCTGGATGTAGGATTTTCTAGATTTGGGTGAGATATTATGCTTCCCTTGTATCCCCAACACCTGATTGCATAACCGGAAAGGTTCAGGAGTTTTATAGGTGGGAATTCAAGTAGCTCTTAGGATATCTTTCTGACAAATGTATGATATGAAATTGGGGTTCGACGTCTAGTGGTCCGCCTATTCACGGTCGGTTTTACAGTGGTCTCGTTGTGTCTTAAAGAGTCCTTGGCTATGCCGACTCGGGGACGCTTCGTATGTCATGTGCACTGCCTTGTACATGATGGTGCTGTACGATCGAGCCCGTGTAGGCCCCACCACGAAAACTTCGGATGAAATCTCTATCATATGTTTGTTCCGGTTTATTCTGCAAGCCAATCCTTTGTTTTGTTTTGAGTTGTGGTATTCGAGTTGCTTCAATGTCAAATGTTGATTCCATACCTTCCCCAATTGGTGTTCTCATGTTCCCATGTGAATGCAAATCCTTCTTGACAATCGAGATTGTCATGTCAATCCTCTTCTCAACCGGTGTGTTTCTCTTCAAGTGGATCCGTTCATTTTCATCATCCGCGAGATTCAATCTCAGTTTTCTCAACGGTGTCGTTTTCTTCCATCCCAAGTTGCTTTTGTTTTCCCAGCCACGCTCCCTTTTTCTTCAAGGATTCAGATTCTTTAATCACTATCCATTTTATTGATGTGAAGCCTCTCCATTCTTTTCCTTCAATGTATTTATCCGGTGATTCTCAAGAAGATGCTAACGGAGCTCCAAGTTCATCATTCTTCGTTTCTTTTACCTTCTCCGGTGGTTTCAAGTCAAGCTTTTGGTGTTGATCATATCCTTTTCCGTATTTCAAATGTTTTCTCATACCGGTGCACCTCATAATCATCCACTTCTCGCTATTCAATTGTTCCGGAGTGCTCTAGATATCTCGGAGATTCGTGTTCTCACTCTACATTCATTCAAGATCTTTCGAGTTTGTTCCCTCATTCAAGCCATTTATTTCAACTGGTGGAATCTCTCTTTTCAAGCAATCATTCAACGGTGTTTCTGTTGAGTGGGACCTAACCCACAGGTTTTTCCTAGGATCTTACCTGACTCTTCTTATTTTCCCAGAGCTATCCTCAAATTCTTTCAAAGTTTGACGTAAGAATGATTCATCATCTGTCATATGTTTTTCTCCAAGATCTTTCAAATTCTTTTCATCTTTGGCTCAACCTCTCCTCTTTTCATCATTCCGGAGTGTCCCAACGATTCATGGTGGTGTTTCTCGTCGTCATTCTCAGATTTTGAAGACCGAAGAAGAGTTTCTCTTAAATCTTGCTCCATTCTCTTCAAGATTCGTGATTCTAGCTTGTTGCCATCCTCTCATAATTGTTTTCGACTGTGAGATTTCTTTTCTCCTATCCGGAGCAATTCACGAGTCTTTTTCAGTTTGTTCATCCGGAGACCATCATCTCAAAATTTATTCATTCTCAGCTTTCAGTTATCATTCTCCAATCTTACCGGTGCTTCGTTTAAGTGATCTTTAATCGGCTCGTGATCTCTTCGTTCTCATGTATCTAAATTCTCTCAAGCATCTTCGTTCATTTGCTAAATTCTTCCCGGTGATTCGTTATCTTTTATTCGTTCTTTTCCGATTCTTACGATGGTTCGTTCAAGATTTCTCTTCTGTATCTTCAATTCTACCGGTGGTACGTTGAAGACCTTCTCAAGTTGGTGCTATATCTCTCTTAATCTTTTCTACGAGAATAAGTAGTATGCCAAATCCGTTGCTTCTCATCAATTAAATTGGTGAAGGATACGCATAATGTAATTCTTATTCTTGTTTCATCGAGTGAACTCAATTCCCTATTCTGGAGGCTCATCAAATTCTTGGTTTCAATAGCTCATCTTTCTTTTCCGGAATTCCAATCTCTCGCAATTATATCATCTCAGAGATACATCTAAAGCATTACAAGGTTTCACCTTGTGTTTTTCGACCTCTCTTTCCTTCTGTTTGATCATTTCTTTTGCTACTGGAGTTCTTCATGAAGGTTGTACATAATGGTCCATCAAGGATTTAATTCCTTCTCCAACTTTTTCATCGAGATTGTTTTCTAAGAAGCTCAAGCTTTCTTCATATTGTAATCCGGAGTGCAATTCTTTCTTCTGTATTATTGGAGGTGGTATTAGGTCATTCTTGATAATTTGAGTTCATGTTTCACCAATCACATGTTGTTAAGAATGAGGTATTTTAAATCCATCAAACTGTTCGTTGGAGTTATCTTGGGTTATATTTCTCCGAGAGCTTTCCTTTAAGGATTGTTCCTCTTATGGTGTTTATCAATGATCCAAGTTCTTCATTTATCCTCCCGGTGAAATAAGCTTCTCGTCTCCTTGTTCATGCCAATCCAATTCTTCTTCCCGTGAGTGGCAGGTTGTCACCTCATAATTTGAGATGTCTTCCATAAGACCATATCAATCTTATTCCTTTCGTTGTTGGTTTTCCAACAACTCCGCTCGACCCGTTTCCTAAGGATGCCTTCTCAAGCTCTTTTGTGAAATAAGATGGCATTTTCTTCTCCATTCTTTTCCAATTATCTATATTCTATTCTTTCGTCCGGAGGCATTGTGATGTTGCTTCCTTCAACCGTCATCTTGTTTCATCAAAGATCATGTTCTTGTCGTGTTTATCCATTTAACCGGAGTGTCATGCCCTCTTCTCAGGTTCTTCCCATTCTGTCAAGTTTTTGGCTTCCTTCTCAACCGAAGTGCCGTCTGAAATATTTCTTACCCCTTGTTCCATTCATTCAATAGTTCCGGAGGCAGTGTGTCGTGTTTTCATCAAGTATCCTCTCATCTTGTCAAGTTCTTGTTAATTCCTTCCATTTTCAGTCAGAGTGTTGTCCAAAATTATATCATTCTTAATCCTTCTCTATCTTGACTTAACCGGAGTGGTTTCAATATATATCTTGCCCTCCAACCTCAAGGTTTTTTTTCGTAATGTTCTTTGTCCTTTTTTCTAACGGAGTGTTTTCGACTTTGTTCACCTTCGTTGTATTCTTTTCTCGAAATGGCTTAACCTTTTCAAGGTTCTTTGGTCTCACTCGTTTGTCAAAGAAGCAACTTAGTTTTACCTCTTATCTTTCTCTTCCGTTTTTCCCTCCGGTGCCATTCTAGATCTCGGGACGAGATCCTCTCGTAGTGGTGGAGTGTTGTGACGCCCCGAGACCGTTGCGCCAGGTGTCGTCCAGTTATTCGTTGTTGTTGCCATGTCTTTTGCCTGCGTGTTGCATTTCATCATATCATCATATGCATTGCATCATCATGTTTTCAAAACCTGCATCCGTCCGGGTTTCTCCTCGTTCCGTCCGTTGTCCGTTCTGAGCCCAGAAACACTTGCACGCGCCCGCGGCATGTCCGAAATATTATTTTATAAGTGGCCGGAAAAATGTTCTCGGAATGGGTTGAAAGTTGTCATGCGGTGTTGTTATGTTGTAGGTAGGCCGCCTGCCAAGTTTCATCGCATTCGGAGTTCGTTTGATAGCCCAACGGATAACTATAGCGACATTATAGTCGGTCTAACGTCGGACGTTTTTGGTTTCCGGAAATAGACGCCGGGTCTCTCCCTTCTCTTGTCTTAGTACGAGGCCTTCTACACAGCCCACAAGCTCCAACCTACCCCTCCTCGCGTCCGGAGCCGTCGGATCGCGATCGGAGGCTACGAAAACCTCTCCTAACCCCTCAAACCCTAACCCTGCCTATATAAGGAAACCCCTCCTTCCAAATCTGGTCATTCCTTCCCCTCCACCTCCAATTCCGCGCCCCTAATCATCAGCGCCGCCGACCACCTCCATTTCCGTGACGGCCGAAGCCCCCTCCGCCACTTGGCGCATCTCCACTGGCTAGCGCCACCGAAGCTACCGGCCTCCACCACTCCTATGCTGCCATGTCGCCTCCCTGCCTCTGATCCACCGCGCCAGGCCCGCGAGGCCCATCCACAGCCCGCCTCGCACCGCACCGGGCCCGAGCCGCCGCCATGCGCACATAGCTCCGCAGGCACCCCTGCCCCGAGCTCCTTCCCGCTCGTCCCCGCCACGTGGAGTTCGTCGCCTCGTCCCGCACTTTGCCTCCTCGCCGGACTTTGTCGCTCGTTGTCGGACCTCGTTCAGGCCGCCACCGCCCCGCAGATGAGAGCCACTGCCCCGCGCCTCCCTCTTCCTTCCCTGCATCTCCCGCTTGTCCTCACCCAGTCTCTCTCTCTCTCCAGGGCGTCGTTCATCACATCTGGAGCCTCCCCGAGCGCCGCCGGCCACCTCCGACACCGGATCCGGCTTCCCAAGTCCCGGATCTGTCCATTCCTATCGGTACCGCCTCGCCCCGCCGCCTCAGGCCACCACCGGTCCCTGCTGCCGCCACCATGGCTCGCCTCGGCCTCGGCGGGAGGTCGGGGACGAGATCCCCCTCGCGTGGGCCGCCTCCCCTTCGCCCGATCCAGCCCAGCCGCGGCCTCTTGCTTGGCCCAGCTGCAAGCCTGCCCGCCTCACCACCGAACCGGGCCTTAGCCCATGAGTGAGCAGCTCCTCCAGCCCCTCTGTGCGGTTGGGCCAGCCAGATTCGGCCCATGTCACATTTTTTTCCGTTCTATGATTTGTCTATTTATCGAGAGTTTGCCTATTTTACAGAAAACCCCTTGTGCTTCATGCATTTAATAACTTCTCAACTGTGCATCATATGGAAAAACTTTATATATGAAATATGCTTAGAATTTCATCTAGTTTAATAATATGCAACTTTCATCCATGTTAAAAATGCTTAAACTGTTGTTTGCATTAATTTACTCCTACGCCATGCTAAAATGATTTAATTCATAACTAAATAACCGTAACTCCAAATTTAATAAACTTTATATGTAAATGGGGTGGAAAAATGCCTAGATTATCATGGTGCACTCATCTTGCATATTTAACAACTCTAAAATAATGTTTAGGGCAGAACAGTACCAAACCTAAATTATGCACATGAGGAGTTTCCGGACTTGTTGTTTTGTTGTTCCGGCCTCATTTAAACTTGCCTAGATTAGATAGTTTCATCATGCTTCCCCTCTTGCCATGTTTAACAACATTTAATATTGTTGGGTACATAAACGAGATCGAACTAAATAACTTGCATGTGGTGTTTCGTTAATATGCAACGGAGTTGCATGTTGAACTCCACTTAATTTGTAGGATTGTTTGTGCATTTCGCCATGCCATGCTTCATTAAATCGGACATGCATCATACTTGTTTGCGCATCATGCCATTTCTATGTGGTGGTTGTTTACTATATTGTTTGCTTCTTTCCAGTGTTGCTTATTCGGGTTGGTTCCGTTAACGTCGTTTGTGAGGAACCGTTCGACTACGTCCGTTTGTCTTCTTCATGGACTCGTTCTTCTTCCTTGCGGGATTTCAGGCAAGATGATCATACCCTTGAAATCACTTCTATCTTTGCTTGCTAGATTCTCGCTCTTTTGCTATGCCTATGCTACGATGCCTACCACTTGCTTGTCATGCCTCCCATATTGTTGAACCAAGCCTCTAACCCACCTTGTCCTAGCAAACCATTGTTTGGCTATGTTACCGCTTTGCTCAGCCCCTCTTATAGCGTTGTTAGTTGCAGGTGAAGATTGAAGTATGTTCCTTGTTGGAACATGGAGATGTTGTTCCTTGTTGGAACATGTTTACTTGTTGGTATATCACTATATATCTTATTAACTTAATGCATCTATATACTTGGTAAAGGGTGGAAGGCTCGGCCTTATGCCTGGTGTTTTGTTCCACTCTTGCCGCCCTAGTTTCTGTCATATCGGTGTTATGTTCCCGGATTTTGTGTTCCTTACGCGGTTGGGTAATAATGGGAACCCCTTGACAGTTCTCCTTAAGTAAAGCTCTTCCAGCAATGCCCAACATTGGTTTTACCATTCGCCACCTAGCCTCTTTTTCCCTTGGGTTTCGCGGACTCAAGGGTCATCTTT
>NC_041386.1:130074856-130098887 GCF_002162155.2 Triticum dicoccoides | reverse complement strand
AGAACAAGATATGTGCAGCTCCTATCGGGATTTGTCGGCACATTCGGGTGGTGTTGCTGGTTTAGTTTTACCCTGTCGAAATGTCTTGTTGTACCGGGATACCGAGTCTGATCGGAATGTCTCGGGAGGAGGTCTATTCCTTCATTGACCGTGAGATCTTGTGATGGGCTAAGTTGGGACTCCCCTGCAGGTATTTGAACTTTCGAAAGCCGTGCCCGTGGTTATGGGCAGATGGGAATTTGTTAACGTCCGGTTGTAGATAACTTGAACCTTAACTTAATTAAAATGAGTCAACAGCGTGTGTTACCATGATGGTCTCTTTCCGGCGGAGTCCAGGAAGTGAACACGGTGTTGGAGTTATGCTTGACATAGGTTGTTTTAGGATCACTTCTTGATCATACTTTTATCGACCGTGCTTTGCCTTCTCTTCTCGCTCTCTTTTGCGTATGTTAGCCACCATATATGCTAGTCGCTTGCTGCAGCTCCACCTCTTACCTTTACCCTACCCATAAGCTTAAATAGTCTTGATCGCGAGGGTGCGAGATTGCTGAGTCCCTGTGGCTCACAGATACTTCCAAAACCATCTTGCAGGTGCCGATGAGACCGTGCAGATGATGCAACCAAGCTCAGGAGGAGCTCGATGAAGATCTTGTCCTTTGTGTTGTTTCGTTCTAGTTGATCAGTAGTGGAGCCCAGTTGGGGTCGATCGGGGACCGTGTCGCATTTGGGGTTCTTCTTTTATTTTGGTTCCGTAGTCGGACCTTGATTGTATCTGGATGATGTAATGCTTTATTCATGTAATTGTGTGAAGTGGCGATTGTAAGCCAACTATGTATCTCTTTCCCTTATGTATTACATGGGTTGTGTGAAGATTACATCTCTTCCGACATTGCTTTCAATGCGGTTATGCCTCCAAGTCGTGCTTCGACACGTGGGAGATATAGCCGCATCGAGGGCGTTACATCTTTATCCCATACGCAAACAATCTACTTACACGGGTCTGTGCTTCTGTCACTCACGCCATCCACCATAAGAAAATCATGAATATATTGCAAACCCTACAGCAGGAATCCCTCATGCTTGCGCGACACCGAGAGCACCATAGGACAGCACCAATAATAAAACATGCAACTCAAACCAATCTTGATCATCAAATAGCCCATAGGACAAAATGGATCTACTCAAACATCATAGGATAGCCATACATCATTGGGAAATAATATATAGCGTTGAGCACCATGTTTAAGTAGAGATTACAACAGGTAAGAGAGAGGTTACACCGCTTCATAGAGGGGGGAAGAGTTGGTGATGATGGCGGTGAAGTTGTTGGTGAAGGTTGCGGTGATGATGATGGCCACGGCAGCGTTCCGGAGCCACCGGAAGAGAAGGGGAGAAGGGGCCCCTTCGTCTTCTTCTTCCTTGACCTCCTCCCTAGATGGGAAAAGGGTTTCCACTCTGGTCCTTGGCCTCCATGGCTTGGGAGGGGTGAGAGCCCCTCCGAGATTGGATCTGTCTCTCTGTCTCTCTCTGTTTCTGCATTCTCAGATTCTACCCTTTCACCATTTCTTATATTCCCGGAGATCCATAACTCCGATTGGGCTGAAATTTTAACACGATCTCTATCCGGATATCATCTTTCTTGCGGCGAAAGAAGGGCACCAACCACCTTACAAGGTGGCGACGAGGGTCAGGGGCGCTCCCAAGGGGTGGGGCGCGCCCCTCTGCCTCGTGCCTCCCTTGGGCACCGTCTCTCGTGTATTTTTCTTTCCAAAAATCATATATATTCCAAAAAAATCTCTGTCAGTTTTTATTCCGTTTGGACTCTGTTTGATATGGATATTCTGCGAAACAAAAAACATGAAACAAATAGGAACTGGCACTGGGCACTGGATCAATATGTTAGTCCCAAAAATAGTATAAAAAGTTGCCAAAAGTATATGAAAGTTGTAGAATATTGGCATGGAACAATCAAAAATTATAGATACAACGGAGATGTATTAGTCTTCTTCTTGAAAATCCATTTATTCTCTATGGCTTGCCGATCATTGGGCAAGTCAACCAAAGTCCACACTTTATTCTCATACATGGATCCCATCTCAGATTTAATGGCCTCAAGCCATTTTGCGGAATCTGGGCTCATCGTCGCTTCCTCATAGTTCGTAGGTGCATCATGGCCTAGTAACATGACCTCTAGAACAAGATTACCTTACCACTCTGGTGTGGATCTTGCTCTGGTTGACCTACGAGGTTCGGTAGTAACTTGATCAGAAGTTTCATGATCATCATCATTAACTTACTCACTGATTGGTGTAGGAATCACTAGAACTGATTTCTGTGATGAACTAATTTCCAATAAGGGAAAAGGTACAATTACCTCATCAAGTTCTACTTTCCTCCCTATCGGTGTCAAAACCGGCGGATCTCGGGTAGGGGGTCCCGAACTGTGTGTCTAAGGTGGATGGTAACAGGAGGTAGGGGACACGATGTTTTACCCAGGTTGGGCCCTCTTGATGGATGTAAAACCCTACGTCCTGCTTGATTTATTCTTGATGATATGAGTATTACAAGAGTTGATCTACCACGATATCGGAGAGGCTAAACCCTAGAAGCTAGCCTATGGTATGATTGTATGTTGTCCTATGGACTAAACCCTCCGGTTTATATAGACACCGGAGGGGGCTAGGGTTACACAAGGTCGGTTACAAAGGAGGAGATATCCATATCGGTACTGCCTAGCTTGCCTTCCACGCCAAGTAGAGTCCCATCCGGACACGAGACGAAGTCTTCAATCTTGTATCTTCACAGTCCAACAGTCCGGCCAAAGGATATAGTCCAGCTGTCCGGAGACCCCCTAATCTAGGACTCCCTCAGTAGCCCTGAACCAGGCTTGAATGACGATGAGTCTGGCGCGCAGTATTGTCTTCGGCATTGCAAGGCGGGTTCCTCCTCCGGATACACCACAAAAGAGTTCGAATAAAAGGATAGTGTCCGACCCTGCAAAATAAGTTCCACATACCACCGTAGAGAGAATAATATTTCCACAAATCTAATCTGCTGACACGTTTTGGCAACATGACATTATGCCATGGCCTGGTGATTATTCGAACCGTTTCCTTTAACTAGCCCCGCACATAACGCGAGGCAGTTTCTTGACACGTCTTGTCAAAGCAGAGATCGTGTCCCCCTTATTACGGGATTCTCATCAATACGAGCGTGGGTAACCCAACCGGGCCATCAATTACGGCGCTTGAGGGATAAGCGAGTTTTACCAGGCTAGTGGGGGCACATAGTTTCGGCCGCCCTTATAAAGGGATAAGGTTTAACCTTTTTCTACCCACGCCTTCTTCCTCCTTGCTCATCCGTTCTTGCACACTCGAGCTCCAACGCCCAAGTCCACATCCTTCTCCTCAACCTTCTCCAAACATGTCCGGAGCAGGAGGCAAGTGGATGGCTTCCTCCGTCACGGAGGGTCACATCAAAAAGCTGCACGGAGCCGGATACTTAGCCGCGAATATCGTGCATCGGCTGCCCGCTGCGGGGCAGATCGTTCCTACCCCGGAACCTCACGAGAGGGTAGTTTTCCTCCACCACTTCCTCCGCGGACTGGGGTTTCCCCTCCATCCATTCGTCTGCGGTCTCATGTTCTACTACGGGCTGGACTTCCATGATCTGGCCCCGAACTTCATCCTCAACATTTCGGCGTTCATCGTCGTGTGTGAGGCTTTCCTCCGAATCCGGCCCCACTTCGGCATGTGGTTAAAAACCTTCAATATCAAGCCGAAGGTGGTGGGAGGCCAACAAGCGGAATGCGATGGAGCCATGGTTGACAAGATGCCCAATGCTACATGGCTTGAGGGCTCCTTCGTGGAGACCATAAAGGGATGCCAATCGGCGTGGTTCTACATCACCGAGCCGCGCGACACCAACTGGGTGGTGGCCCCCGATTTTCGATCCGGAATCCCCACGCGGCTCACCTCTTGGAAAGAGAAGGGCCTGTCCTGGGGTTCATCGGTAGAGCTGGACGGACTCCAGAAATGTATCCGGAATATGGCAAGCAAGAAGCTCAAGCTTGTCAACATAGTCCAGGTCATGCTCTTCCGCCGGATTCTCCCGTGTCCACAACAGGATTTTAACTTATGGGAGTTCGACCTGGCCCGGCACCAGACTCTAAGCGAGCTCTTCGACATGACGCACAAGGACGTCTGGAGGTGTTGTTCAAGGGTGCCGAGGTCCCTCCTTCTCTTACCGAGGACCGCGGGCTAAGCGCGAAGCGCCTAGCGCATTCGGTGAGTTCTATACATCCGGTAGGATATTTATTTCCCCTAGCTTAACCATGTGTGGGGTCTGAGCTCCATGCCTTTGACAGGACTGGGTGGAGACGTCGGGGCAGAATAACTGTCCGGCCCCTCTGCCCGAAGACACTGCGAATGCTCTCCTCATGGAGATGCTGACTCTGGCTCCTTACAAGGTGCCGGAGAAGACCAAGAAGGCCAAGGGAACCCGAAAGAGTTCCCAGCGCCAGGTGGTATCAGACTCATCGTCCGATAACTCCGCGACGCACTCCTCCCCCGAAGACGAGGAGGAAGATGAAGATGCTCCCCCTTCAGTCGGGGGAGACAAGAAAAGGAAGGCCGCCCCAACCGGGGGGGGCGAAGGGTCCAAGAAGGGAAGGACTCTCCTTCCAAACTACTCCACCACCGCCGCCGAAGGCGAAGACGAGTGGCTGCTCAGGGCCAAGCCGCTGGCGAAGTCGTAAGTATTCGGATACCAGAGTAACTCATAGCATCCCTTTGTCGCACTGCTTCTCCTAACGCCGAATTATGATTATGCAGACCGCCCCGAGCCCGTATCGATGTATTCTCGTCGGACGGCTCCCCGGACTCGTCGGATATGGATAGTGATCCACTTCCAACCGCTACCTCCCCTTGCCCTACGGACAACGCCGAGATATTGTCTCAAGAGGCACCGGGTCGAGGGGAGACAATCCCGGAGGCGCCTCAAGGCGACCTTCCGGACTCCAGGAGCAGAGAGAGGGAGGCTCCTAAGGGCTCCGAGTTTGGCCTTCAGCCGAACACCGCGCCGGAACCTCCAGTGGTTCTGGACTCAGGCAGGCGGCCTCCTTCCAAAAGGGGCAAGATGCCTCTGCCGGTGACCTCTATCCATCCAGAGGCACCGGACAATCTGCTGGGAGCGCTTCGCAGCGCTTCCATCGACGAAGAGCACCGCACTATTATGAGTGCGGTGATCCAGAAGGTTCAGTCCGCCAAGAGCGGACTGACTGAAGCATGTGCCATCCTTCTAACAGGCTTTGAGGTAAGTATTTGAAATATAGGAAAAATATTACTGCATAGACAGTAGCCCATGATGCTCTGTTTGGTGTTCAAAAAAGAAAAGCCGAATAGAGGATCAACTAATATCTGCAGGAGTCTAATATAAGTATGTCTCTATGCGTATGCAGGCTTCGCTGCTGACCTCTGACGCACTGACTGCAGAGGTCGCCGTACTGAAGCAGGACCTCGAAGGATCCAAGAAAGAGCTCGGCCTTGCCAAGAGGCAGCTCGAGGAGAACAAAGGTAAGTAATACCTAGTCTATAGATGTGTATATATATACAAAAAGGATGCGATTGCAAAATGACAGGATCATCTTTAATTTGTCAGGGGCCACGACTGAGGTGGCAACCCTGAAGCAAGCGCTATCTGAGGCCGAAAACAAAGCGGCCCAGGAGCGCACCGAGAGGGAAAAACAAGAGGCACGGGTGGGCGAGGTGCAGCAAGAGCTCCACGCTCTCGTGACGAAGCACGAGGCATTGGAGCTTGACTCGAAGACACGAGAGTCCGAGCTTCTCGTGGCCCTTGAGAGTGCAAAGAGTGCCAAGGCCGAAGCCCAAAAGGCCCTTCAGGAGATTGATGCGATGAAGAAGATAGCGGCGGGTAAGGCATTTTATATGCAAAGCAAGCATGTGAAAGTAAATTAATTGTTACTTACCTGAATCTGGAGCTCTCCAGGAGCATTCACAGATTTTCCCCGCAGCGTGTCGGATGCCGCATAGTTTTACCAGGCCGAGGAGGGAAGCTCAACGGAGAAGCTGTTCTGGTCTTAGTATACTGGGACCGAACACCCGATGCCTCTGAGCGACCAGCTGAAGCAACTGGTCGAGCTGCACAAGGCGGCCGAACAGGCCATGAAGGGATTTATAGTTCGGATGTGGCCTGGCGACGCCCTTCCCAACAGCTACTTCGGCCTGGTGAGGCGGCTTGTGGATGCCTACCCACGGCTGGAAGTCATTAAGCGGTCCGTCTGCATCGAAGGCGCACGTCGGGCTTTCGCCCGTGTCAAGGTGCAATGGGCCAAGATGGACGCCGTGAAGCTGGTGAAGGAAGGGCCGCCTACGGGCAAGGAGCATCGCCACCCCGAGATGTACTATGAGGGTGTCCTAAAGGGTGCCCGTCTCATAGCGGACGATGAAAGATGTAATATTTGAGTAAACTTGCTCGTGTAATCTTGTATTATGAAAACTTGTTCATATGTGCTATGCAACGCTTGTTTGAATTTAAAATATTACCTTCTATTCGGTTGTTTATCAAATCTGAGAGATGGCTAGTCGTCGGCTTCTGCCCCCATGCCACGAGTGCTGGGGTGTTTGGGATAAACCTGAGCACTCTTGTTCCCATTTTTGGGTCCTTCGAGGGAGGTGCTCAGCACAACGAACAAGGCAATCGGACTATATGCGTTATCACTCTCACTTAGGCATAGAATTCTATAATTTTAAATTTCAGCGAAGCCCCTAGTATTTGGAAGGCCGAATATGGGGTGCTATACATGCCTTAAGCCGGACAGGGCCGACTCCTCGCTCTAAGCGGCATAAGTCTTTAGGGACTTGAAACCTCTCGAACAGCGACCAGTCTCTCACCTTATCATGACAGTCAGTTTTAGCTTTCTCTACTGAGGTGCTTAGCCCAGAAGAACCGGGGCACAATCGCAGTAGTTCTCCCAGTGCTACCTTAGCCGATATAGCGGAACGTAAGGTACCAAAACATGGGAGCCGGGCAAACCCAACTAATGACCCAAGACATGATTCGGAGCTGATGCATATAATGCTATAAGTTCGGGGTGCCACACTATCGAAAGTGTTCAGGCTTCTCACGCCGTATTAAGGGTATGTCTAAGCCCCTAGCATATTGGCCGTACTAGAGTGTACGGGTGCTAGATGTCATGAATGAACATATATATATATAAAGGAAGAATGCGATAATAGTCCTAATGCTATGCATTGTTTATTCAAAAAGGTGTGTTAAAGCAGAATGATACAAGTAGTGCGATAAGCAAAAAGTGGGACTATTTGACATGTCCCTTCCAAGGGCAAGCTGAGGAATAGTATTAAAGCAAGTATTTCACTCGTTATCGTAATCCGCCTGGGAGTTCCATGGTGTGACCTAGCTTTCTGCCTCCTTGGTTGTTGCATCAAGTGTTCGGCAATGATGCTGCCAGACATGGTTTCCAGAGATTAAAGTCCTGAAAGAGAAAAATTACAAAGCGGGAAGCCCCTAGTGCGGTTTAAGCCGCGTCTTGGAGTGTGACGTAGTCCTGCCCCCCTCCCCATGTGTGCCCATAGTATTTTTAATGCGTAATTATGTACGTGTGGCACAGATTTCACCGTTTGGCTGGGACCGGGGTGGGGGCCGTATTGCTATGCAAGCTCAGAACGTGACAGGCGGTCTAGTTGCCGATTACTCCGGGCATGCTTGAGGGTGTCCGGGTCCTTAATCGCTAAACTAGTGGATTGCCTTAAGAGGCTGGTTTGCGCTTCTGCTGCGAGGGCCGCAGTGTGCTCCTCCATGCGGAGAGAGCGCTCTGTGTTTCCATTGACTGTGATGACCCCCCGAGGTCCTGGCATCTTGAGCTTGAGATATGCATAATGCGGTACCGCATTGAATCTTGCAAATGCGGTTCGCCCGAGCAGTACATGGTAGCCACCGCGGAACGGGACTATGTCAAAGATTAACTCTTCGCTTCTGAAGTTATCCGAGGACCCGAAGACCACCTCCAGTGTTACTGAGCCTGTGTAATGGGCCTCTACACCTGGTATGACGCCTTTAAAGGTCGTTTTTGTGGGTTTGATCCTTGATGGGTCTATGCCCATTTTGTGCACTGTGTCCTGATAAAGCAGGTTCAGGTTGCTGCCGCCATCCATAAGGACTCGAGTGAGGTGAAATCCATCAATGATTGGGTCTAGGGCCAGTGCAGCGAATCCGCCATGACAGATACTAGTGGGGTGGTCCCTGCGATCGAAGGTGATCAGACAGGAGGACCATGGGTTGAATTTTGGGGCGACTGGCTCCAACGCATATACGTCCATGAGCGCATGCTTTTGCTCCCTCTTGGGGATGTGGGTTGCGTATATCATGTTCAACGTCCGCACTTGTGGGGGGAACCTCTTCTGTCCTCCGGTGTTCGGCTACCGGGGCTCCTCCTCGTCATCGCTATGTGACCCCTTATCTTTGTTTTCGGCATTTAACTTGCCAGCCTGCTTGAACACCCAATAATCCATGTTGGTGTGGTTGGATGGCTTGTCGGGGTGCCGTGTATTTGACACGAGCGATCGAGTATACGTTCCAAACTGGACGGGCCCGGAGTGCTTCTTTTGAATGGCTTTTTCCGCTGACTGGGTTTAGAGCCTTTGAACCCGGCATTGACTACAGTGTCCTCGGTATTGTCGTTGTTAATGCGGCGCTTATGTTTGTTGTGACGTGACCTGCCGTTGCCGTCCTTGGTATCCTAAGTACCATGGTTCTTTGATATGTTATTGCTGCAAGCCAACCAGTTGTCCTCTCCCGCACAGAAGCGGGTCATGAGTGTCGTGAGGGCTGCCATAGATTTCAGCCTTTCCTGGCCAAGGTGCCGGGCGAGCCATTCATCGCGGATGTTGTGCTTGAGAGCTGCTAGGGCCTCAGCATCCGGACAGTCGACGATTTGATTTTTCTTTGTTAGGAACCGTGTCCAGAATTGCGTGGCCGATTCCTCTAGCTGCTGAATTATGTGGCTCAAGTCATCGGCATCTGGTGGTCGCACATAAGTGCCCTGAAAGTTGTCGAGGAATGCAGCTTCCAGATCTTCCCAACAGCCGATGGACTCTGTTGGCAAGCTGTTGAGCCAATGCCGAGCTGGTCCTTTGAGTTTGAGTGGGAGGTATTTGATGGCGTGTAGGTCATCACCGCGGGCCATGTGTATGTGCAGGAGGAAATCCTCGATCCATATCGCAGGATCTGTTGTGCCGTCGTATGATTCTATATTTACGGGTTTGGAACCCTCTGGGATTTGATGATCCATTACTTCGTTTGTGAAGCATAAGCGGTGTGCAGCGCCTCTGTACTGGGCTATATCGCGACGCAGCTCAAATGAGTCTTGCCCGCTGTGTTTGGCCCGGCCGGACTTACTTTTACTGTATCCGGCATGACAATTATTGTCTCGCATAGTGGCACGCCCTCGTGATCCTTATATCGATCTTGCGTGTTTTGCTTTGTCCTCCAATACGTCTCACAGGTCTGGTGTATTTCCCCCTGCCTTTTCATTTGAATGGCATCGAGGTGCGGGCTAAGCATTTGGCTGGAATGCCTCTCTGTCGCGGCCACGAGGTGGCCGATCAGCTGCGTCATACGCCGGGGATGGTGCTTCCTCCTCCAGTCAGGGTAGCAACCTGCACTTTGGGTAACTCTTGCAGGGGCATTCGAGTTTATATTCCTCGGCCACCAGGACCTCAGTCCATCTGTCAGCTAGCAAATCTTGATCAGCTTCAAGCTGCTGCTGCTTTTTCTATAGGCTATTTGCCGTGGCTATAAGCCGGCGCTTGAAGCCCTCTTGTTCGACGGGATCCTCTGGCATGACGAATTCATCATCGTCGAGGCTTGCCTCGTCTTCGGAGGGAGGCATGTAATTGTCATCCTCCGCCTCTCCATCTGCCGCTCTCTCTAGAGGGCTGGCTTCTCCATCCTCCTGCCCTAAATCTTGCTGGAGGGGATTCTTGCCGTCTTCGGCACTGTCCGGAGTGCTATTATCTCCTGTGCCGGTATCACCACTTTTGCCATGGCGGGACTTTGAGCGGCGCCGCTGACGCCGGAGCTTGGGCTGCTTCTTGGAGGGGTCATCCTCCGTTGTCTCGTCGCCATTGCCTTCTTTGGGTGTGTCCACCATGTATATATCGTATGATGAGGTGGCTGTCCAGTGCCCTGTCGGCAGTGGTTCCTCTTTGTCTCCCGCATCATCGTCCATACCGTTGATGTCTTCGGAGTCGAAGTCGAGCATGTCGGTTAAATCGTCGACAGTGGCTACTAAGTGGGTGGTGGGTGGGCGGCGAATTTCTTCGTCATCCGCATCCCAATCCTGCCGGACATAGTTCGGCCAGGATCATCCTGACAAGGAGAGAGACCTTAATGAGTTCAGTATGTCGCCGAAGGGCGAGTGCTGAAAAATATCCGTGGAGGTAAACTACATGATCGGCGCCCAATCAGACTCGATAGGAATGGGCGCAGGCGGTTCGGAGTCCGTGGCCGGAGAAGGATCCGACAGTTTAGCAACACGGCTCTCGTGAAGGGTAAGGTCGATATTCGGCTCGATCACCGCTGAGAATACGGCCTCTGTGACGGGGTCTATCCACCCGTCCATGGATGGTGCAACTGGCTCCGAATTGAGGCTCGGAGCGGCTGCCGGTGCGATCTCCTGAATACGGTCCGATGGTAGAGCTAAATCGTACTCATCGTGACCGCGTGGCGCACAAGGCAGGGGCTCGAATCCGTCGAAGATCAAGTCTCCGCGGATATCGGCCCTGTAGTTTAAGCTTCCAAACCTGACCTGGTGGCCAGGGACGTAACTTTCGATCTGCTCCAGATGGCCAAGCGAGTTGGCCCGCAGTGCGAAGCCACCGAACACAAATATCTGTCCGGGGAGAAAAGTCTCACCCTGGACTGCATCGCTATCGATGATAGTAGGATCCATCAAGCCTACCGGCGACGACACAGAGGAACTCTCAATGAAAGCACCAATGTCGGTGTCAAACCCGGCGGATCTCGGGTAGGGGGTCCCGAACTGTGCGTCTAAGGCGGATGGTAACAGGAGGCAGGGGACACGATGTTTTACCCAGGTTCGGGCCCTCTTGATGGAGGTAAAACCCTATGTCCTGCTTGATTTATTCTTGATGATACAAGTATTATAAGAGTTTATCTACCACGAGATCGGAGAGGCTAAACCCTAGAAGCTAGCCTATGGCATGATTGTATGTTGTCCTACGGACTAAAACCCTCCGGTTTATATAGACACCGGAGGGGGTTAGGGTTACACAAGGTCGGTTACAAATGAGGAGATATCCATATCTGTACTGCCTAGCTTGCCTTCCACGCCAAGTAGAATCCCATCCAGACACGAGACGAAGTCTTCAATCTTGTATCTTCACAGTCAAACAGTCTGGCCAAAGGATATAGTCCGGCTGTCCGGAGACCCCCTAATCCAGGACTCCCTCACTCCCACTCACTTCTTTCGAGAGAAACTCCTTCTCTAGAAAGGATCCATTCTTAGCAATGAATATCTTGCCTTCGGATCTGTGATAGAAGGTGTACCCAACAGTTTCCTTTGGGTATCCTATGAAGACACATTTCTCTGATTTGGGTTCGAGCTTATCAAGTTGAAGCTTTTTCACATAAGCATCACAGCCCAAACTTTACGAAACGACAGCTTAGGTTTCTTGCCAAACCACAATTCTTCTGGTGTTGTCTCAACGGATTTAGATGGTGCCCTATATAATGTGAATGCAGTCGTCTCTAAAGCATAACCCCAAGAAGATAGCGCTACATCAGTAAGAGATACCGTAGATCGCACCATATCTAACAAAGTATGGTTACGACGTTTGGACACACCATTACGTGGTGTTCCAGGTGGTGTGAGTTCTGAAACTATTCCACATTGTTTCAAATGAAGACCAAACTCATAACTCAAATATTCACCTCCACGATCAGATCGTAGAAACTTTATTTTCTTGTTATGATGATTTTCCACTTCACTCTGAAATTCTTTGAACTTTTCAAATATTTCAAACTTATGTTTCATCAAGTAGATATACCCACATCTGCTCAAATCATCTATGAAGGTTAGAAAATAATGATACCCGCCGCGAGCCTCAACACTCATTGGACCGCATACATCAGTATGTATTCGTTCCAATAAGTTAGTTGCTTGCTCCATTGTTCCGGAGAACGGAGTCATAGTCATCTTGCCCATGAGCCATGGTTCGCAAACATCAAGTGATTCATAATCAAGTGATTCATAATCAAGTGATTCCAAAAGCCCACCAGCATGGAGTTTCTTCATGCGCTTTACACCAATATGACTGATACGTCTCCGTCGTATCTACTTTTCCAAACACTTTTGCCCTTGTTTTGGACTCTAACTTGCATGATTTGAATGGAACTAACCCGGACTGGTGTTGTTTTCAGCAGCATTGCCATGGTGTTATTTATGTGCAGAAACAAAAGTTCTCGGAATGACCTGAAACTTCACGGAGACTATTTTTGGAAATAATAAAAAATACTGGCAAAAGATCAAGACCAGGGGGCCCACACCCTAGCCACGAGGGTGGGGGCGCGTCTGCCCCCCTGGGCACGCCCCCTACCTCGTGGGCCCCCTGGAGCTCCTCCGACCTCAACTCCAACTCTATATATTCGTGTTTGGAGAGAAAGAAATCAAGGAGAAAGATTCATCACGTTTTACGATACGGAGCCGTCGCCAAGCCCTAAACTCTCTTGGGAGGGCTGATCTGGAGTCTGTTCGGCGCTCCGGAGAGGGGAATCCGTTGCCATCGTCATCATCAACCATCCTCCATCACCAATTTCATGATGCTCAATGCTGTGCGTGAGTAATTCCATCGTAGGCTTGCTGGACGGTGATGGGTTGGATGAGATTTATCATGTAATTGAGTTAGTTTTGTTAGGGTTTGATCCCTAGTATCCACTATGTTCTGAGATTGATGTTGCTATGACTTTGCTATGCTTAATGCTTGTCACTAGGGCCCGAGTGCCATGATTTCAAATCTGAACCTATTATGTTTTCATGAATATATGTGAGTTCTTGATCCTATCTTGCAAGTCCATAGTGACCTACTATGTGTTATGATCCGGCAACCCCGAAGTGACAATAATTGGGACCACTTCCGGTGATGACCGCAGTTTGAGGAGTTCATGTATTCACTATGTGTTAATGCTTTGGTCCGGTACTCTATTAAAAGGAGGCCTTAATATCCCTTAGTTTCCGCTAGGACCCCGCTGCCACGGGAGGGTAGGACAAAAGATGTCATGCAAGTTCTTTTCCATAAGCACGTATGACTATATTTGGAATACATGCCTACATTACATTGATGAACTGGAGCTAGTTCTGTGTCACCCTAGGTTATGATTGTTACATGATGAACCGCATCTGGCATAATTCTCTATCACTGATCCATTGCCTACGAGCTTTCCATGTATTGTTCTTCCCTTATTTACTTTTCCGTTGCTATTATTACAATCATTACAAAATACCAAAAACATTACTTTTGCTACCGTTACCTTTTGCTACCGTTACCACTAGTATCATATTACTTTGCTACTCAATACCTTGCTACTGATATTAAGTTTCCAGGTGTGGTTGAATTGACAACTCAGCTGCTAACACTTGAGAATATTCTTTGGCTCCCCTTGTGTCGAATCAATAAAGTTGGGTTGAATACTCTAACCTTGAAAACTGTTGCGATCCCCTATACTTGTGCGCTATCAAGACTATTTTCTGGCACCGTTGCCGGGGAGCATAGCTCTATTCTTTGAGTCACTTGGGATTTATATCTGCTTATCATTATGAAGAACTTGAAAGATCCAAGAACCAAGATTTATCCCTCAACTACGAGGGGAGGTAAGGAACTGCCATCTAGCTCTACACTTGACTCACCTTCTGTTTTGAGTAAGCTTGTGACACCTAAACCTGCTTCTGCTATTAATTATGATATGTCACATATTATTGATGATGCCACTTTTTCTATGCATGATACTTATGATGGAACTACTTCTATGCTTGATACTATTGTGCCACTTGGTGAATTTCTTGATGAACAACTTGCTAGGGCTAGAGAGAATGAAATTATTGAAACTGACAATACTGATGAAAGTGATTATGAAGGCTCTCCTAATAAATATGAATTACTTGTTGTGCCTGAGGGCTATGTTATGGATGAAGAAACTAAAAGAGACTTTCTTGCTTGCAATGATAGAAGTGATCTTAAGAAATTATTAGGTAAGCTTAAACAAAAAACTCTGAATGCTAGAATGAAATATGATCCTGCTTATGCTACTTCACCCATCTTTCTTACTGATAAGGTTTATGAATTCTCTATTAATCCTGATATAATTACTTTGGTTGAATCTGATCCTTTTTATGGCTATGAATCTGAAACTGTTGTGGCACATCTTACTAAATTAAATGATATAGCCACCCTGTTCACTAATGATGAGAGAACTCGATACTTTATATCCTTAAAATATTTCCGTTCTCATTAAAGGGTGATGCTAAGATATGGTTTAATTCTCTTGATCCTGGTTGTGTGCATAGTCCCCAGGATATGATTTATTACTTCTCTGCTAAATATTTCCCTGCTCATAAGAAACAAGCTGCTTTAAGGGATATATATAATTTTGTGCAAATTGAAGAAGAGAGTCTCCCACAAGCTTGGGGAGGCTTCTCTAATTACTTAATTCTTTGCCTGATCATCCTCTTAAGAAAAATGAAATACTTGATATCTTTTATAATGGACTAACCGATGCTTTCAGAGATTACCTGGATAGTTGTGATGGTTCTGTTTTCAGGGAAACAACACCGGATGAAGCTGAAATTCTATTGAATAATATGTTGACAAATGAAAATAATTGGACACTTCCTGAGCCAACTCCTGAGCCTATTCCTAAACCAACTCCGAAGAAAAGAGATGTTCTATTTCTCAGTCCTAAAGATATGCAAGAGGCAAAGAAATCCATGAAAGAAAAGGGTATTAAAGCTGAAGATGTTAAGAATTTACCTCCTATTGGAGAAATACATGGTCTTAATTTACCGCCTGTTGAAAAAATATATGGTCTTAATCCATCACCTATTGAAGAAACACATGGTCTTGATAACCCGACACAGGTAGTAAAGGTAAATTCTCTCTATAGATATGATAAAGCTGAAATCCCATTCACCAAGTTTGCTAGCCCGTGCTTAGATGAGTTTGATAAATTTATGGTTAAGCAAGAAGACTTCAATGCTTATTTTGGTAGAGAATTAAAACACAGTGCTAATATGCTTGAACACTTGGGTGATTATATGGCTAAAGTCAAAGGTGAACTTAAACTTATTAGTAAACATGCTTCTATGGTTACCACTCAAGTAGAACAAGTACTTAAAGCTCAAAATGATTTTCTCAATGAATTGAATAGTAAGAATAAGGACTATGCTGTTAGAGTGGCTACTAGAACCAGTAAAATGACTCAGGAACCTTTGTATCCTGAAGGACACCCTAAGAGAATTGAGAAAGATTCTCGGAGAAATAATATAGATGCACCTAGTCCTTCTAAAAGGAAGAAAAAGAAAAATGATAGGACTTTGCATGCCTCTAGTGAACCTATTGCTAAAATACCTGGGAATCCAAATGATATTTCTATTTCTGATGCTGAAACACAATCTCGTAATGATCCTGAAACTAGTGATGATGTTAATGATAATGTTCATGATGATGCTCAACCTAGCAATGATAATGATATAGAAATTGAACCTTCTATTGATCTTGATAACCCACAATCAAAGAATCAACGTTATGATAAGAGAGACTTTGTTACTAGGTAACATGGTAAAGAAAGAGAACCATGGGTTCAAAAACCCATGCCTTTTCCTCCCAAACCATCCATGAAAAAGGATGATGAGGATTTTGAGTGCTTTGCTGAAATGATTAGACCTATCTTTTTGCGTATGCGGTTAACTGATATGCTCAAAATGAATCCTTATGCTAAGTACATGAAAGAAATTCTTACTAATAAAGAAAGATACCGGAAGCTGAAATTTCCACCATGCTTGCTAGTTACACTTTTAAGGGTGGAATACCTAAGAAGTTACGAGATCCAGGAGTACCCACTATACCATGCTCCATCGAAAGAAATTATGTTAAAACTGCTTTATGTGATCTTGGAGCCGGTGTTAGTGTTATGCCTCTCTCTTTATATCGTAGACTTGATTTGAATAAGTTGACACCGACTGAAATATCTTTGCAAATGGTTGATAAATCAACTTCTATACCTGTCGGTATTTGTGAGGATGTGCCTGTTGTGGTTGCAAACGTCACTATTTTAACGAACTTTGTTATTCTTGATATTCCTAAGGACGATAGTATGTCTATTATTCTTGGAAGACCCTTTTTGAATACTACAGGGGCTGTTATTGACTGCACCAAAGGCAATGTCACTTTTCATGTTAATGGTAATGAGCATACGGTACACTTTCCGAGGAAATAACCTCAAGTTCATAGTATTAATTCTATTGGAAAAGTTCCATCGATTATTTTTGGAGGTTTTGAATTTCCTCTTCCTACTGTCAAGAATAAATATGATATTCTAATTATTGGGGATGTACATATCCCCGTTGAGGTAATATAGCACTACTAGGAAAAGGCCTACTAATGGTGCACCAGTTTTGCCTACTAATGGCGCATCACTGTTGCGCCATTAGTATCACGCCACTAGTATTTATTACTAATGGCGCACCACTGGTGCGCCATTAGTATCTGGTATACTAATGGCGCACCACCCAGTGCGCCATTAGTATATAACACCATGCGCCATTAGTATGCCTCCCAGGGGCCATATTTAACCATGTGCTTTGGCACACTAATGGTGCACTGCGAATGGATGCGCCATTAGTATACTTGCATACTAATGGCGCATTGTTTGGTGATGCACCATTAGTATACTTTGGCATACTAATGGCGCACTCTGTAGTGATGCGCCATTAGTATGGATATTAGGTTTTTTTTACTTTTCTGATTTTTGCACAGGTTACAAAATATATTATTTGACAGAATATAGACAGTAGCACACAGCAACAGCAGATTCATCGAATACAATAGAAGATTAGTCTCCGAATACAATTCATCATATTAGTCTCCGAATTCAAAAGACCGAACAAAGATAAAACATTACAAATCTCGAGACCGCGAGTATCGAGTTTGTCTTCACATTACAAGTCGATATCTATCATCTAAACTACCATCACATAGAAGAGAGCTGCGGTCATCACGATGAGCATCATCGCGATGAAACTGGTCTTCATCCGGTTCCTCCAACGCTCCCTCCTCTCTCCCGCTAGATAGTGGGCATATCTAGATTCCGCCTCCGCCCTAGTGGTGTACCCTTTGTAACTGTTACCGCTGAAACGGTGAACCTGTCTCCGACACTCCTCCCAGTCATCGTAGACTCCGGGAACCTTACCCTTGTACACTACATACGACAGCATCTCTATGCACAAGCCAAACAACAGACAATACATACATAAGCAATATATAAGTATGCAACAAAAGGATCGGAAGAGAAAAGCAAGACATGACATTAATAGCACGATTCATGGTCCTACTAATAAATAGCATCGATTACATCTAAGTTGAACGACTGTCCAAACCAAAGAGACATACAAGTTCATTAAAGTTTAATTACAACATGAGCCAATCAATGTTTCAGAACTACACATAGCATCACTACTGTCGACTCGACTCATGGGACCGAAGCGTGGATGAAGCCGCTGTTTGTCGTGATGGTCATGAAATCGCGGGCGTTGTCAGCTTGCATTTGTACCATTCCGTCTATCTCCCTGTTGGACGGTTGATATCTGAGGTAGAACTGCCCCAAGGTATGGAAGGACATCTTGATGGATGATGTCCGCAAACTCTGACTGGATGCGAAAGAATTCTTGTCTGATGTCCGTGTCCTGGATTGCCGACAAGCTCGCGGCCCAATCTTTGAGATTATTTGGTAGCAGAAGGTGATGATGGTCCCTTAAGATCACCCGCATGTGATGGAGGGCGTAGTAGGCATCCTTCTGACCGCCAGGCGGCTGCTTGACGTAGCAGAACGTCGTATTGTGGGCGAACACGTGCTTGCCGTACTTACGAACTGCCCTGGTGAAGGTGCCTCCAGATTTGGCGTAGCCGGGGAGAACATCATCAAAAACTTTCTTGATATTTCTGTAGTCTATCTTGGAGTTATGGTTCGGGTCAAAATACGTGGCCATGGAATATTTCGGGCTTAAGAGGATGAGTGTGCAATGTGTGTCACTGCACAGAACACGGAATGTTAGAAAAAAAGCATGATCGAAATCTAAGAAATCATATGTTACAGGGTGGTTAAGGGATGACTTACTAGGGAAAGTAAGCCACAAGGAAGTTATCCTTATCTTGGTTTGCCAGAATGACGTCTTTGAGGTGTGAACTCGTGACTTGGCGGTCCCCAGCGCTGCTCAAGAGCTTGGCACGCATGTAGAAGGGGTCGACGATCACGATGTCCGGGGTCTTGTCTCTAATGATCCGCATCTCCATACTCAGCGAAAACAACCAAACGAAGGTGTAGTGCAGCGGATAAAGGTTAAACATATCAAAGATGTCATCAAACCGCAGGACGATCGTATCCCCGATGTTTCCATCCACAAAGCCCTTGCCCTCTGGCACCTTGGCCATGAAAACCGGGTATGCCACATCATTCTCTCTTAGACACCGCTTCTCCAAAGAAAGAACATTGTCGTGCAGACTCCGCATAGCACCGGTTGTAGCAATGAGCATATTTGTCGGTAGCATCGCCCTACCCGCCACATGCACCCTCCTCGAGATATCCTTAGGTGAAGGTGGCCCGTCCTGAGCACGGATCGTACTCGGTGCCGGCTGGCTCGCACCGGCGCCCTTTTTAGTCTACCATTTCCGGCTCTTCTTCTTGATCTGTTGTAATGGGACCGAGTTCTGCTCAAAGACCGCCTTCTTGAGCATGTTGGGGCTGATAATATTTCGCACCTCAGCTATCTGAGGATCGGTGAAGGCAGTAGCTGGAGGCGTCTCCTGAGAACTGAACGCCAGATGACGCCTGTTGCAACTGGGTTTCTCCGACGTACCAGCTAGATCGCGGTCGTCTTGGTTGGGTTCTTGAGAAGGAGGCCCGCAGAACTCGTCATCGTACCCATGTTCGGCAAAGTACTTATCGACGTTGGTAAATGTACCATTGTTGTCGTCGTCCGGATCTTGTGCCATATGCATGTCCGGATCCTGTGCCATAGGGATGTCCGGCATGTCCGGTAGCGTTGTGGCATTTTTGCCATGGCTTGGCGTCGGCACGACTGGCGGTCTTGTCTGTGGGGTGGTGTCCCCCGTCCCCAAACGAATTTGGCTCTTTGGCCAAAGCAGGGGCCGACTTACGCAGGCGCTGAGGGTCATCTCATCTTCTTCGTCGGCCCCAGTAGGTCGAATCGGAGGTAACAGCTCGTCGCAGCCTGGCAGCACACGAACCACTTCAACCCTATACATTGTGGGTGGCATCGGATTACCGTGGAACACGGGGTTGCCCGGTTGAACGATTCTGCCCTTGGCGACATCGACCAACTCGCCGTCCACGAAGTGCAGGAGAGTGCAAGGAACATCGGTGGCGCCCTGCGAAAACATGTAGGGCGTCAGGGATGCCCAGTCAAAGGCAAGGAGATGAAGTCCTCGACCGAGAGGCTTAGTTACCGTGATGTCGTCGAGCTCGGCTAATGTCAAGGCACTGCCAACGGCGGGCGTGCAACTGACGGAGGGGCCGCTTGCTGGCGAGGTGCTGGCCGGCATACACCTGGGTGCATTAAGCTCCAATGCCGGCGTCGGGGACACCAATACCGCTGCCGCCAGAGACACCAATGGCGCCGCCGCCGTAGACACCAATACCGCCGCCGCCGGAGACACCAATGGCGCTGCCTACGCATTGTGCGAGTTGCTGGCCGTGAAGCTGGGAATCGGGGGCGGCCCCTGTTGGCCACCCGCAATCCACGTTGTTATCCCATGAATCAAGGTAGGCATAATGCCGATGAGCGTCGATCCCAGTTGTTGTTGCACTTGCTCTTGGACCATCTCCGGAATCCACGCCACTTGCGCCTTGAGTGCTTCAACCTCGCGCGACTGGCTTTCCGAGCTGGTCTTTTTCTCCTTTCGCCCACCAGCGGTATAGTATGACGACCATTTTGTGGACAAGCCTTTGCCGGCCACACGACCAGCTGACGTTGCCTTACTGAGCTTATCCTTGTTTTTCATTACGTTCAATGCCCTATTCAAAGGGGTGTTGAAAGGGGAGCTCTGAGATGACCCCGTGCTACTGCTTTCTTTGTCCTGCGGAAGGAACGTGAACCATTTAGAAATATTGGGGATTAATTAGAATGCAACCATATGGAGCTAATTACGCGGGGGTGTATTCCTTACCAGAACAAGCTCAAGCGCCTTGGTCTTCGGATCTGTGGTAAGCTCCTTTGTTACCGGGTCCTCCTTGTACAGGGCCCCGAGAAAGTTCCTGGTTTGCTTGTCACGGTATTTCTTGAAGCGTGGCGGTAGGCCTTGCTCGACACGCTCCGCGTCCTCCTTGTCCCATATAGGCTCCGCCACTCTGTAGCCGCCGGGACCGAGTTGGTGGACCCCTATGTTCAACTGCCGCATTTCTTTCCCCCACTGACTTGATTCGGAGGTTGCGGGGCTCTTGCACTTGATCTTGAACTCCTTGTAGTCATCTTCGCTAATCAAAGGATATTTCGCCTTGATCTTCTCATAACTATCACCTTTGTCAATCATTGCCTTCACCGTGCTTTTCCAAGTAGACAGGGCCGTGCTCATCCTCGTGAGGGCGGCACCATTCACTTTATTCCCCGAGAGGCGTGTGTTTGCGAACTCAGCGGGGAACTTGTATCGTTCGTGCAGCTTCGTGAAGAGGAGGCTGCGCAAATTCCCTCGGTCCTTATGCCTTAGGTTCTCGGTGTTGATCGAGGCGGTGCTCTGGAGAATGCACCCGAGCTGAACCGAGTACCCCTTGACTACGTGTTTGGGTGCCGTCGGATGCCCGTAGGAGTTCACTTCAGTAAATTCCTCCCTGACGGTGCCGAGCGCGTTCGGGCGCCGGTTCTTCCGTTGCCTCTTCGGTTAGCTGCCATCTGTGCATGCGCCGCCATCATCGGCGGTGGCATCCGCGGCGCCATCATCAGTGGTGTCATCCCCGACACCACTAGGGGTTGTGTAGTCAGGATCGGTGTCTTCCGTGGCATCCTCATAGCGGTGAGGTTCTTCCTCCAACTCCTGGGACAGCTCCCAGAATTGCTTGCCGCCCGAACCGCCGGCCTCATCGTTGTGGGCCATGCTTCGCTCTAAATAGGAAAAAAGTTTGGTCAAAAAGTTGGTTATTGTCAAGGAACAAGATCATGGTCTCATCATTTAGGGTTTGTCGACACCGAGGCATCCTAAAAGCTAAGCTTTTATCATTTAGGGTTTGTCGACGTCGAGGCACCCTAAAAGCCTAAGCATACATCATTTAGGTTCTCATCGACACCGAGGCACCCTATAGAAGCCAAGTTAAGTTTTCATCATTTAGGGTTTATCGATGCCGAGGCACCCTAGGTTGGGCCTAATCACTTGGCTCTATTGCCACCTATGTTGGGTTTATCATCTAGGGTTTATCGATGCTAAGGAGAATTCTAAGTTGGGCCATGCATTAGTCGCAAGTACCCCATATGTCCTATTTTTAGCAAAGTCATGCTAAAATTCATGGAAAATTTCAGCATGACCTTTGCTGAAAATAGGACATATGGAGTACCCGAATTTGCCGGAACGGAAGTTAATCGACATTCCGGCAAACTCAAGGGCCTCTCGGGGTACCTGCAAATTCATCACGACACAATGGTCGGAGACAAAACCCAGCAAACTAGCAAGATGATCATCATCTTTGCAAGTCATTACTTGTCAAATTCAGAAGAAGGAACAATTTATTTGTCACATAGTTGGCCCATACAGAAGAAGCAACACCCTGCACTAGCCTAAAAACAAGTGAAGTTTCACCCATATAAGAAAAACTTTATAAAATCAGAGAAGTTGCTAAATTTTTTGTATCCTTCATACACACTGGAGTACAATGCTTTATAATGTTCCATCATCATTACAGAAATCCAAGAAACACATGGTCTTGAGGATATTCTTTATGATTGATTATTTTAGTTTTACATGCAGATTTGACCAAAAACACATGGTCTTTTTAACAGTTTTCAGTTTGGACAGAAATACTGAAAACTACAGTTTGGACAGAATTCCTAACACTTTGGTCTTCTAGTTACAAAACAAAACTGACATAATTCTAGATGCCATAACTGAATTTTTTGACAGTAGCTCAAGTTTTTGACAGTAGCTCCTAACTATACCACAAAGAATACCATAAAAAATCCAGGATCAATTTTTCTAGAGAAAAGCATCATTGTAAGGGGGGTTTCTTACTCTACCAGATCTACTAGGGGGCAAAGTAGAACTGATATTCTTTTGCTGACTTCTAGTACAAGGTATAGAAGAGGAGGTAAATACAGTAGACATGTAATTGCAGTGTATTAACAGTATAATTTCAATAGATTTATAGTGCAAATTTATAGTAGAATTACAAATACAGTGTGAGCCAGAACCATACTCCAAATGTACTGAAAGACACATTAACTAAGCAAAAAAGGCAAACCAGCAAACACACACACACACACCTCCAAAGAGATTTGGTTCTTCATATATATGACTAAATTAATAGATGAGTTCAGAGGGGGAGGTTTGGCTAAAACACTACCTGCACTCCACTTAATAGATGAGTGCAGTCTGACCTCATGCACATATATGAAGTGAACATGTAGTACAAGAGCATAAGTTCTGAACATACTAGGTTCACAAATTTACCAGTCTTATGATCAGCACAATGATCATAAACAAAACATAGCCATTACAAGCTTTGCATCTTATCATACAGTAAGTAGAAACACAAAAGTCATGAAGATCTTCCCCCATTCCCCATGTAGAAAAGGATCTAGCTCCCCCTACCGATGTATAGATCAATCAGTTCAGTTCTAATGTTACTAGACTTCTGTACCTAGCTCGGTATTTTTCAGAACTGAATTTCAGAGTACTCTAAATGTTGTGTGCCCTAGTATTTCTGTGTTCCCTGGCATTTCTATAACATTCAGTAGCATGACAATTTTAACATGTTGAGAAAAATTCAGTAACATCTACGGTTAATCATGTATTGAACAGTCAAAATTATGTTATGGTACAGTAACTCAAAATCTGCTGCCGTCACTAAATGTCATGGTTTTACCGCAAAGTTTTTCATTTGAAAACTTCACTATAGTAATCTGTTGTACCCTGGAAATCTGGGGATGTTCTGTAAACAAGGCTACGGATACCCATGATGGGCATGCTAATGATAATTAGTACTCCGTATTACAGTATTAGTAGATGATCTGAAGATTCTGATACGGCAAATGGCGATAGTATCATGCTATATCCACTCAGACAATCCCCATCATGAACCCATTTCACTCACTTTTGCAAAGCATCAGGGCACCAAAGTGTCCATAGGCAGCAACAACTCTACCCCAATTTCAGCTAAAGACAAGGCGAGCACGGCTAATCCAGCTACAATACACGAAGCTATAGAGAGTAGCTACCCAATGATGCCCGCATTCATGAGTGCCATGCCGATCTTGACGACAAGGTAAAGAAAGGCCAAGGAAACCAAATCCCCAAAAAATGTTTGCCCTCGATCAAGGCATGATCCATCCTTCCTAACCATCATTGTCAATCTAGCTACTAGCTCTAGGTGGCCCTAGGGTTTGCAGGGGAGGGGGTGGAGGAGAAGGGAGGAATCACCTGGGGGAGGGGATGGAGGAACGGAGGAAGACATCGGGGGTCCGGGCGCGGGCGGAGGGGCTTGG
>NC_041386.1:130074056-130074590 GCF_002162155.2 Triticum dicoccoides | reverse complement strand
CTGCGATGGTGGGGGCGCGGGAGCGCGGGGGAGGCGGCGCGGGGGAGCTGCGGTGGTGGGGGCGCGGGGGCGGCGGGGGTGGAGTCCGGCAAGGGTCGGGGCGGCGGTGTCGGGGCAGCGCGCGGGTGGATCTGGCGAGGGAGAGGGACGAAGGGGATCTGGCGAGAGGGCGAGGGAGGAATTAGCTAGGGGGGAAGCGTACTAATGGCGCACCCGCGGTCGGTGCGCCATTAGTAAAAAAAATTACATAGCAATGGCGCACTAGGCAGAGGTGCGCCATTAGTAATCTTTTTTTATAAATAGTAATGGCGCACCAGCCAGAGGTGCGCCATAAGTAATTTTGTTTTGTTGCATGTAATAATTTTTTAGAAAATGAATATGAATATGAAATAGTAATATTTTTTTATAAAAATAGTAATAATTGTTGTTTAACAACAATTGTAGTCTACACTTTTTTATTATTATTTTAAAAAAATGAATATGAATATGAAAAGGGGGGTGCTCATCGGCGGCGGTGGAGAGGGGGAGGGTGTG
>NC_041386.1:129983650-130073702 GCF_002162155.2 Triticum dicoccoides | reverse complement strand
GGGGTGCTCGTCGGCGGCGATGGAGCGGGGGAGGGTGCGGTGGGTCGTCGGCGGTGGTGGAGCTAGCGGGGGAGGGTGCGGGTGGGATCGAGATCGAGATGGAGGGGGATAGCGATCGAGATGAAGGGGCATCGAGATCGAGATGGAGGGGGATAGCGATCGAGATGGAGGGGATCGAGATCGAGTGTCCTCATGAATATTCAATATTTTATCATATTGAATATGAAAAAATATCATCAAATTTGAAAAAATATTCATGAATCCAAAAAGTGCCCATGAAATTTAAAAATATTCAAGATATCAAAAAGTGCCCATGAAATACAACCGAGAAATGAAGACTACGATTTAAATACAGTCCATCTTAGCTAGCTATCTGTTCATAATCTTCTTGCCCTTCTTTTTCGCAAATGGAGTTCTTCTGTGGAACGGACGTCCTTTAGGTAGGGTGGTCCTGCTTCTTCTTGTGGTGTATGCTGCTACTACTTCATCGTCGTCGTCATGTTCGATCTTCGGGTCGCCGTACTTGTCGAAGTCTTGCTCATTGGATACTCCATCCATTCCGATGATCTTCCTTTTGCCTCTCCTCACGACAACATGACTGGGCTTTGACGGGTCGGTAATGAAGAAGCATTGGTCCACTTGGGAAGCTAGTACCCATGGCTCATTTTTCGCGGTGACGTTTGCACCCGCGGTCTTGGATTTGGCTTCAGGTATAACCATGGTGGTGAAATACCGGTCTTCTTTTAGGACGCTCTTGGCCCATCTGACATGGAACATCGGGACCTTCTCTCCAGCGTAGCTCAGCTCCCAGATCTCCTCGATCCTTCCGTAGTATCTGTCCTTGTCGTTACCGGTGTAGGATTCCATCGTTACCCCGGAGTTCTGATAACCATCGCTCTTCATGTCCTTGTCCTCGGTGTAGAATGTGTAGCCGTTGATATCGTACGCCTCATAGGTCATCAGGTTGTGCTCGGCGCCCTGTGACAAGGTGAATATGAGTTGTTCTTCTGCGGAAGAATCCTCATGTAAAGGGTACGACAGAAGCTTCTGCTTGAACCAACGCGTGAAACATGAGTTGTGCTCTTTGATTATATCTCCGTCCGTCCTCTGTTGGCCTCGGTCATTGTACGTCTTCTCAATAAAGGTTTTGTGCTCTACCACCCAAGGATCGACCACGTCTATGTGTTGTAGCGCGACTAGGTTTGCTCTTTCAAAGTCAGTGAGTCGACCCTCGAGGTCGACATGCATTTCGCGGCGACCCTCACGGTGACCCCATCCAGCGAGCCTGCCGAGGTGCCTGTTGACGGGCAGACCAATGGGGTTACTAATGGCGCACCATGGCACAGTGCGCCATTACTAGTTTAAACTAGTAATGGCGCACTATGCAACGGTGCGCCATTAGTAGTTTTGCGAAAAAGTAAAAAAAATACAGTAGTGGCGCACTCTATGGCGCACTCTGCCCGGATGCGTCATTAGTATGTTTGAAAAAATGAAAAAAAAAACATTTTGTTACTAGTGGCGCACCGTGTGCCTGGTGCGCCATTAGTGTCTTCCACACTAATGGCGCATCTCCACATGGTGCGCCATTAGTATATAGTAGTGGCGCACCACTTCTCTGGTGCGCCATTAGTGTCAATTTCATCTTTAGCCCTTTTCCTAGTAGTGTAGTGTTATTCGAAATTTCTCCGGTTCCATGTTATTCGGAATGAGTTTGTTAACAAGACTTGATCAACCTTGTTATTGGATTCCTATGGATGAGGTTAGAAAGCACAACCTTCTGTGCCCTCCTTTCACTTTCTGTTATTTATATTAAATAAAGTAAAAATAATATTTTCTGTGTGTTATGTGAATTATCCATGCAATATAAAAATACCCCGAAAATAAAAGTTCTCCAAATGCCCAGAAATTTAAATATGATTTTTTCTAGAATATTTGAGAATATTTGGCACTAAGAACACAGCAGGGGGCATCCACCTGGCCACGAGGGTGGAGGGCGCGCCCTACCCCCCTGGGCATGCCCCCTGCCTCGTGGGCCCATGGTGGCCCTCCTCCACTTATTCCTGCACCCACACACTCCTTCCTCCCACAAACACCATTATCCAGCTCAAGCACGAGTTCTAGCTCATTTTGCTACGATTTTCGATCTCCTTGCTCAAAGCACCTCTCATAAAACTGCTTTGGGGGAATGTTCCTGTTAGCCAGTAAACCGTGATGTGTGTGTGTCAGTTAGACGGACGCGTGGGGTGTGGCCGTGCCGGGCGCTGGAACCAGTGGCGTCCCGTTGGCGTGCGTGCGCGGCAGGCGCCGGAGCTGAGGAGCGCGGGGCGGGTGTTGTGTGGGCAGCGTCTAGTTGCATGCATGGATGAGTTAGTTAGACGTAGTTGTAGTAGCTAGGCTGTTAGGAGTGGCCGGTGGAGCTAGTTGCGTCGCTCGCATGGCGCACGTCGTGCGCATGGCCGGTTCGCCCGCTGCATGCAGCGGAGAGCTAGCTACGAGGAAACGTGAGGGCTGCGTCGCTGTGCATTTAAAAAGCCACGGCTGCCAGTGTGTATTTTGGGGGGAGCTGAGTACGTGCTCAGAGAGAAAAAAAGATGTTGTTCGAGCGGCGGGTGGCGTATGTGCGCCTGGAAAACACTTGTGTCTCTGTCCTTCTTCCTTCTCTTTCCTTCTTCTTCCTCTGGTGATCTAGTTGAGAGAGAGAGAAAGGTGCAGCGAGAGAGAGAGTGAGAGCAAGGGCATAGCCACGGCAACAACATTTGGTATCAGAGCCACAGGTTCCGGGGGCGGCCGTGGTGTGCGTCCGCATCCGCGACGCGCACGGTGAGCGCGGCGGAGATGGAGGTTGCGGCCACGGCGTCCGCGGCGAGCGCGGCGGACATGGACGCGTCGACTGCGATGTGCTGCCATGCACGGTGATGCCGTGCGCGCAACGAGTAGCGGCGATCGCAGAGACGAGGAGGCCGCGGAGGACCTGCGTGGTGGCGCAGAGGTTGCGACGGCTCGACGCGATGACCGTGGAGGCGCTGTGCTGCGATCGACGTGCAGCGGTGCAAGGGCAATAAGCGCGGCGGCGAGCCGGGCGCGACCGGTGCGTGTTATGGGTGCGCACCGGACATGTTGGGCGCGTCGGGACCGTGGGGGTGGACCGTGTCGAGGCGCTGTACCTGGTTGCGTAGATCGCGTACGTGCGCGGCGGGAGCATGGGCCGGGAGCGCAGGACGTGGGGAGTGCGCGCGAAGGGCACGGTGGCACGGTAGCAGGCGTGGCAGCGACGTCAGGGCGGTGGCGGCTACAACGACGATGATGTTGACGGCACGGCGGAGCGCGCGTCGCTGGCGTGGCAAAGGCAGCGGAGGACTGACCACGTCGGGGCGCTAGACTCGGGCCGTGGCGACTGCATGCGCATCGTGTACACGAGCTTAGGAGCGCGGGACGTGCGGTGCTGCGCGGTGGAGGGTCTAGCGGCGGTCATGGCGCCGACGTCAACGACGAGCCGACTCTTCAGTAGGTCACGGTTTAGGGGGAGAATGTTAGCCAGTAAACCATGATGTGTGTGTGTGTCAGTTAGACGGACGCGCGGGGTGTGGCCGCGCCGGGCGCTGGAACCAGTGGCGTCCCGTTGGCGTGCGTGCGCGGCGGGCGCCGGAGCTGAGGAGCGTGGGGCGGGCGTTGCGTGGGCAGCGTCTAGTTGCATGCATGGATGAGTTAGTTAGACATAGTTGTAGTAGCTAGGCTGTTAGGAGTGGCCGGTGGAGCTGGCCGCGTCGCTCGCATGGCGCGCGTCATGCGCATGGCCGGTTCGCCCGCTGCATGCAGCGAAGAGCTAGCTACGAGGAAACGTGAGGGCTGCGTTGCTGTGCGTTTAAAAAGCCACGGCTGCCAGTGTGTATTTTGGGGGGAGCTGAGTACGTGCTCAGAGAGAAAAAAAGATGTTGTTCGAGCGGCGGGTGGCATATGTGTGCCTGAAAAACACTTGTGTCTCTGTCCTTCTTCCTTCTCTTTCCTTCTTCTTCCTCTGGTGATCTAGTTCAGAGAGAGAGAGAAAGGTGCAGTGAGAGAGACAGCGAGAGCAAGGGCATAGCCACGGCAACAACAGTTCCTTGGTATGTTACTCCAACATTGGTCCAATTAGTTTTTGTTCTCGTGCTTTATTCATTGCAAATTTGTGTTGCCTAGGTGACCATGTTCTTGAGCTTGCATGTCAAATTTTTATGGTTTCAAGTAGTTCTAATGCATGATACAGGCTCTAGGAACTTGTAGGAGTAGTTGCTATCAATTTTGTTTAGTTCGGTTTACTTTTATTTGAAGTTACTAAAAAATTCATAATTTTTCAGAAAATAATGAAGAGATTTTTGAGGGGCTCATCGAGCCAAAGCTCGAAGGAAAAGCAAAATGAAGAAGCAGAGAGGCCCAAATGATGTTTTTTATGAATTGGCTAAGAATGGCCTTCCGATGATTTCTTGAGAGCAGCCTGGATTTATGATGTTTTTTATGAATTGGCTAAGAATGCAGGCCTCACCGACTTCCTCCGCGACCAACGTGAACAGTATCTCTTACTCACCAATACTTTTGTGCAAAACTTCTACTATTATCCTAGGGAATCACCTCCTTCAGTAGAGTTTCATTTATATGATGTGGTTAAGAAGATGTCACTATATGAGTTTTGCAAGGTTTGCAAAATACCTTTCGAGGGTAGCCTAGAGGAACCACATCGTTGAGATGTGGACGAGTTTATTGACACTATCACTGTAGGGGAAACTAGGAAATTTTCCGATGCAAGAATCACTAGCATACATTTTCCTGTTTTACGCTACTTTGCAATATTTACTAGTCGTTGCTTAATTGGTCGCGAAAACTGTGGAAACCTTAGTGTTCCTGATATTTTTATTTTGTTCCATGGTTTATTTCGTGATGACTCTGTTAGTATGGGCGGTATTATTGCTAAACGGTTAAGTCTGAACCGTACAAAGGGCCCCATCTTTGGAGGTATCTATGCTTCACGCCTTGCTTCATACTATAACATACCTATTAGGCACTATGAAAAAGAAGAAAAAATGATGCCTACTATTTATTTAGATTATAAGAGTATGGTAGCGCATGACTTTATTGTAAAGAATAGGGAAGGGGATCATTGTTCTTTGATAAACCTCATCCTGGGACTATCACTTTGCATGCTCCTTCCTTGTTTGATTTATCTACAGGTCAGTACCTCGTCTCGCCGGAGGTTATTCACGCCTACCGGAACCCTACATCAGCCACAGAGCCAGAGTCGGAACCACAATTTGATCCTCCACGACAGTCTAATTACCAGTGGGATCCGAAGATGATTGCCAACCAGTGGCAATCAGAGTCTTCTTCTTCGCAGTACGACCCCAACTATTACTTTGGATATCCACCAGGCCAGCCGTGGCCATAGACCAACTTAGGCCGAAAGCCCAAGCTTGGGGGAGTACGTATTTCTCATCGACATTACATTCACACACACTCTTTGCTAGTTGTCGGTGTTCATACTTTTTCACTGTAATATCCATGTTAGTTTATTTCTTTTTTATGCTTTCTTCTTGTGTGTTTGATAAACCTTAGGAAAAACAAAACAAAAATTAGTTGTAGCTTTTAATTAGTTTACTTTCCATGCCTGTAGTAGTAATTAAAAAGAAAATCCAAAAAGATTTCGTGTTCTTCTTTTGCTTGTTGGGAGCTTTCCCGTGTATATAGTTTTATTTATTTTCTTTTCTTTGGGGGTCGATAGGAGAAGATCATGATTAAATTGTTGAAGTGGCTCTTATATGCATTATTGTTGATCTGACAAAAGAGCCCATATTGTCTTGTCTTCTCCAGCTTAGTCCAATGCACGTGCACTATTATTAGTATCCACATCGTTCGGTCGTGCAAGTGAAAGGCAATTATGACGATATATGATGAACTGATTAAGATGGGAGAAGCTGGTATGAACTCGACCTCTCTTGTTTTTGTAAATATGATTAGTTCATCGTTCCTGATTCAACCTATTATGAATAAACATGTTTGCGATGACAATTAGAGATCATAGTTTCTTATGCCATTCTTAATTAGCTAGGAGCTTATAATGGTTTACCTTGCATGCCAACATGCTATTAGAATGGTTGTGATGTGGTATGATAGGGTGGTATCCTCCTCTGAATGATTTAAGTGACTTGACATGGCACATGTTCACGCATGTAGTTGAAACAAAATCAACATAGCCTTCACGATATTTATGTTCATGGTGGATTATATCCTACTCATGCTTGCACTCAATGTTCATTAACTTTAATGCATGTTCATGGCTGTTGTCGCTCTCTAGTTGGTCACTTCCTAGTCTTTTGCTAGCCTTCACTTGTAGTAAGAGGGAATGCTGCTTGTGCATTCAATCCCATAAACCCCAAAGTTATTCCATATGAGTCCACCATACCTACCTATATACGGTATCTACCTGCCGTTCCAAGTAAATTTGTATGTGCCAAACTCTAAACCTTCAAATAAACATTCTGTTTTGTATGCTCGAATAGCTCATGTATCAACTAGGGCTGTCTGTATCTTCCATGTTAGGCGGGTTATTCTTAAGAGGAGTGGACTCCGCTCCTCACTCACGAGAAAATGGCTGGTCACAGGGATGCCCAGTCCCATGCTTTATGCAAATCAAATCAAAATAATTGCAAACAAAACTCCCCCTAGGACTCTTGTTAGTTGGAGGCACTCGTTGTTTCGAGCAAGCCATGGATTGATGCTTGTTGGTGGAGGGGGAGTATAAACTTTACCATTCTGTTTGGGAACCGCCTATAATGTGTGTAGCATGGAAGATATCGCCATCTCTTGATTTTTATGTTGACAATGAAAGTATACCGCTCAAAATATTATTCATCTCTATTTCAAAACCGAGCTCTGGCACCTCTACAAATCCCTACTTCCCTCTACGAAGGGCCTACCTATTTACTTTTATGTTGAGTCATCCTCCTCTTATTAAAAAGCACCCGCTGGAGAGCACCTTTGTCATTTGCATTCATTACTGATTAGATTACATCGAGTATGACTTGACTGGATCTCTTTTACCATGAATTACAATGCCTAGGCAGTCCTTGATCTTTAAAGGTGCTCTGCATTTATGTTTTGGGGTCTCATAAAGGGCTAGCGAGATACCATCTTGTTATATCATATTATGATTGTTTTGAGAAAGTGTTGTCACCCGAGATTTATTATTATTGCTCGCTAGTTGATTATGCCATTGATATTAGTAAACATGAGACCTAAGCGTTATTGTGAATATGGTTAGTTTATAATCTTTGCTGAAAACTTCAATGCTGGATTTACATATTTACAACAACAAGAGCAAACAGAGTTTGTAAATGTTTATCTTTATCACTTTCAGTTTGTCAACTGAAATGCTTGAGGACAAGCAAAGGTTTAAGTTTGGGGGAGTTGATACGTCTCCGTCGTATCTACTTTTCCAAACACTTTTGCCCTTGTTTTGGACTCTAACTTGCATGATTTGAATGGAACTAACCCGGACTGGTATTGTTTTCAGCAGAATTGCCATGGTGTTATTTATGTGCAGAAACAAAAGTTCTCGGAATGACCTGAAACTTCACGGAGACTATTTTTGGAATTAATAAAAAATCCTGGCAAAAGATCAAGACCAGGGGCCCCACACCCTAGCCACGAGGGTGGGGGCGCGCGTGCCCCCCCTGGGCGCGCGCCCCTACCTCGTGGGCCCCCTGGAGCTCCTCCGACCTCAACTCCAACTCTATATATTCGTGTTCGGAGAGAAAAAAAATCAAGGAGAAAGATTCATCGCGTTTTACGATACGGAGCCGCCGCCAAGCCCTAAACTCTCTCGGGAGGGCTGATCTGGAGTCCGTTCGGGGCTTGGGAGAGGGGAATCCTTCGCCGTCATCATCATCAACCATCCTCCATCACCAATTTCATGATGCTCACCTCTGTGCGTGAGTAATTCCATCGTAGGCTTGCTGGACGGTGATGGGTTGGATGAGATTTATCATGTAATTGAGTTAGTTTTGTTAGGGTTTGATCCCTAGTATCCACTATGTTCTGAGATTGATGTTGCTATGACTTTGCTATGCTTAATGCTTGTCACTAGGGCCCGAGTGCCATGATTTCAGATCTAAACCTATTATGTTTTCATGAATATATGTGAGTTCTTGATCCTATCTTGCAAGTCTATAGTCACCTACTATGTGTTATGATCCGGCAACCCCGAAGTGACAATAATCGGGACCACTTACGGTGATGACCGTAGTTTGAGGAGTTCATGTATTCACTATGTGTTAATGCTTTGGTTCGGTACTCTATTAAAAGGAGGCCTTAATATCCCTTAGTTTCTGCTAGGACCCCGCTGCCACGGGAGGGTAGGATAAAAGATGTCATGCAAGTTCTTTTCCATAAGCATGTATGACTATATTTGGAATACATGCCTACATTACATTGATGAACTGCAGCTAGTTCTGTGTCACCCTAGGTTATGACTGTTACATGATGAACCGCATCCGGCATAATTCTCTATCACCGATCCATTGCCTATGAGCTTTCCATATATTGTTCTTCGCTTATTTACTTTTCCGTTGATATTGTTATAATCATTTAAAAATACCAAAAACATTACTTTTGCTACCGTTACCACTACTATCATATTACTTTGGTACTAAATACCTTGCTGCAGATATTAAGTTTCCAGGTGTGGTTGAATTGACAACTCAGCTTCTAATACTTGAGAATATTCTTTGGCTCCCCTTGTGTCAAATCAATAAATTTGGTTTGAATACTCTACCCTCGAAAACTGTTGTGATCCCCTATACTTGTGGGTTATCAATGACCTAAATGGCAGTTCCACAAATAAGTTGCACTATCATTGTTAATCTTGCATCTTTTGGCTTCAATATTATGAATATGTGTATCACTACAATCGAGATTGAACAAAAATAGACCATTCATCAAGGGTGCATGACCATAAAAGATATTACCCATATAAATAGAACAACCATTATTCTCTAATTTAAATGAATAATCGTCTCACATCAAACAATATCCAGATATAATGTTCACGCTCAACGCTGGCACCAAATAACAATTATTTAGGTCGAAAACTAATCCCGACTGTAGATGTAGAGGTAGCATGCCAACGGCAATCACATCGACTTTGGAACCATTTCCCAAGCGCATCATCACCTCGTCCTTAGCCAATCTTCGTTTAATCCGTAGCCCCTGTTTCGAGTTCCAAATATGAGCAACAGAATTAGTATCAAATACCCAGGCGCTACTACGAGCATTAGTAAGGTACACATCAATAACATGTATATCAAATATACCTTTCACTTTGCCATCCTTCTTATCCGCCAAATACTTGGGGCAGTTCCGCTTCCAGTGACCAGTCCCTTTGTAGTAGAAGCACTCAGTCTCAAGCTTAGGTCTAGACATGGGATTCTTCCCTTGAGAAGCAACTGTCTTGCTATTCTTCTTGAAGTTCCCCTTCTTCCATTTGCCCTTTTTCTTGAAACTAGTGGTCTTGTTAACCATCAACACTTGATGCTCCTTCTTGATTTCTACCTCCACAGCCTTTAGCATTGTGAAGAGCTCGGGAATTGTCCTTTCCATCCCTTGCATATTATAGTTCACCATGAAGCCTTTATAGCTTGGTGGCAGTGATTGAAGAACTCTGTCAATGAGACTATCATCAGGAAGATTAACTCCCAGCTGAGTCAAGTGGTAGTGGTACCTAGACATTCTGAGTATGTGTTCACTGACAGAACTACTCTCCTCCATTTTGCAGCTATAGAACTTGTTGGAGACTTCGTATCTCTCAACTTGGGCATTTGCTTGAAATATTAACTTCAACTATTGGAACATCTCATATGCTACATGACGTTCAAAACGTCTTTGAAGTCCCGATTCTAAGCCGTAAAGTATGGCACACTGAACTATCGAGTAGTCATCAGTTTTGCTCTGCCAGACGTTCATAACGTCCGGAGTTGCTCCTGCAGCGGGTCTTGCACCTAGCAGTGCTTCCAGGATGTAATTCTTCTGTGCAGCAATGAGGATAATCCTCTAGTTAGGGACCCAATCCGTGTAGTTGCTACCATCATCTTTCAACTTAGCTTTCTCTAGGAACGCATTAAAATTCAAGGGAACGGTAGCACGGGACATTGATCTACAACAACATAGACATGCAAATACTACCAGGTACTAAGTTCATGATAAATTAAAGTTCAATTAATCATATTGCTTAAGAACTCCCACTTAGATAGACATCCCTCTAGTCATCCAAATGATCACGTGATCCATATCAACTAAACCATGTCCGATCATCACGTGAGATGGAGTAGTTTTCAATGGTGAACATCACTATGTTGATCATATCTACTATATGATTCACGTTCGACCTTTCGGTCTCAGTGTTCCGAGGACATATTTGCATATGCTAGGCTCGTCAAGTTTAACCCAAGTATTCTACACGTGCAAAACCGGCTTGCACCCGTTGTATGTGAACGTAGAGGTTATCACACCCGATCATCACGTGGTGTCTCAGCACGACGAACTGTAGCAATGGTGCATACTTAGGGAGAACACTTATACCTTGAAATTTAGTGAGGGATCATCTTATAATGCTACCGCTGTACTAAGAAAAATAAGATGCATAAAAGACAAACATCACATGCAATCAAAATAAGTGATATGATATGGCCATCATCATCTTGTGCCTTTGATCTCCATCTCCAAGGCACCGTCATGATCACCATCGTCACCAGCTTGACACCTTGATCTCCACCGTAGCATCATTATCGTCTCGCCAACTATTGCTTCTATGACTATCTCTACCGCTTAGTGATAAAGTAAAGAAATTACATGGCGATTGCATTTCATACAATAAAGCGACAACCGTAAGGCTCCTGCCAGTTGCCGGTAACTTTTACAAAACATGATCATCTCATACAACAATTTATATCTCATCATGTCTTGACCATATCACATCACAACATGCCCTGCAAAAACAAGTTAGACGTCCTCTACTTTGTTGTTGCAAGTTTTACGTGGCTGCTACGGGCTTCTAGCAAGAACCATTCTTACCTACGCATTAAAACCACAATGATTTTTCATCAAGTGTGTTGTTTTAACCTTCAACAAGGACCGACCGTAGTCAAATTCGATTCAACTAAAGTTGGAGAAACAGACACCCACCAGCCACCTATGTGCGAAGCACATCGGTAGAACCAGTCTCATGAACGCGGTCATGTAATGTCGGTCTGGGCTGCTTCATCCAACAATACCGCCGAATAAAAGTAAGACATTGGTGGTAAGTAGTATGACTATCATCACCCACAACTCTTTGTGTTCTACTCGTGCATATATAACATCTACGCATAGACCTGGCTCGGATGCCATTGTTGGGGAACGCGATATTTCAAAAAAAAATCCTACGATCACGCAAGATCTATCTAGGAGATGCATAGCAACGATAGGGGAGAGTGTGTCCACGTACCCTCGTAGATCGAAAGAGGAACTGTTTAGTAACGCGGTTGATGTAGTCGAACGTCTTCACGATCCAACCGATCCTAGCACCAAACGTACGACACCTCCATGTTCAGCACATGTTTAGCACGATGACGTCCCTCGAGCTCTTGATCCAGTTGAGGACGAGGGAGAGTTCCATCAGCACAATGGCGTGGCGACGGTGATGATGAAGTTACCGGCACAGGGCTTCGCCTAAGCACTACGACAATATGACCGAGGTGGTAAACTATGGAGGGGGGCACCGCACACGGCTAACAGATGTCTGTTGTGCCTTTGGGGTGAACCCCCGCCTCCGTATATAAAGGGGGAGGAGAGGAGGCCGGCCATAGGGGGGCGCGTGCCATAGGGGAGTCCAACTAGGATTCCCAATCCTAGTTGGAGTCCCTTTCCTTTCCAAGAGAGGGAGAGAGGGAAGGAGGAGGAAGGGAGAAGGAAAGAGGGGGCGCCGCCCCCTCCCTAGTCCAATTCGGACTGGCCATGGGGGGGGGCGGCCTTCCTTGCGGCCCTCCTCTCTTTTCCACTAAGGCCCATGAAGGCCCATTAACTTCCCGGGGGGGTTCCGATAATCCACGGTACTCCGAAACTTCCCGAAACCATTCCGGTGTCCGAATGCTACCTTCCGATATATGAATCTTTACCTCTCGACCATTTCGAGACTCCTCATCATCTCTGAGATCTCATCCGGGACTCCGAACAAACTTCGGTCATCAAATCACATAACTCATAATATAAATCTTTATCGAACGTTAAGTGTGCCGACCCTACGGGTGCGAGAACTATGTAGACATGACCGAGACACATCTCCAGTCAATAACCAATAGAGGAACCTGGATGCTCATATTGGCTCCTACATATTCTACGAAGATCTTTATCGATCAAACCACATAACAACATACGTTGTTCCCTTTGCCATCGGTATGTTACTTGCTCGAGATTCGATCATCGGTATCATCATACCTAGTTCAATCTCATTACCGACAAGTCTCTTTACTCGTTCTGTAATGCGCCGTCCCGTAACTAACTCATTAGTCACATTGCTTGCAAGGCTCATAGTGATGTGCATTACCGAGAGGGCCCAAAGATACCTCTCCGATACACTGAGTGATAAATCCTAATCTCGATCTATGCGAACTCAACAAACACCATTGGAGACACCTGTAGAGCATCTTTATAATCACCCAGTTAAATTGTGACATTTGATAGCACACAAGGTGTTCCTCCGGTATTCAGGAGTTGCATAATCTCATAGTCAGAGGAACATGTATAAGTCATGAAGAAAGCAATAGCAATAAAACTAAACGATCATTATGCTAAGCTAACAGATGGGTCTTGTCCATCACATCATTCTATAATGATATGATCCCGTTCATCAAATGACAACACATGTCTATGGTCAGGAAACTTAACCATCTTTGATTAACGAGCTAGTCTAGTAGAGGCATACTAGGGACACTTTGTTTGTCTATGTATTCACACATGTACTAAGTTTCTGGTTAATATAATTCTAGCATGAATAATAAACATTTATCATGGTATAAGGAAATATAAATAAAAACTTTATTATTTCCGTTGGGGCATATTTCCTTCACTTAATACACTAGATGCATGCTGGATAACGGTCGATGTGTGGAGTAATAGTAGTAGATGCAAGTAGGAGTTGGTGTACTAATCTTGGATGTGATGCCTATATAATGATCATTGCCTGGATATCGTCATGATTATTTGAAGTTCTATCAATTTCCCAACAGTAATTCGTTTACCCACCGTTTGCTATTTTTCTCGAGAGAAGCCACTAGTGAAAACTACGGCCCCCGGGTTCTTTAATAAATTTGCCTTTGCGATCTATTTTCCTTTACTTTTATTTTCAGATCTACTAAACCCAAAAATACAAAAATACCTTTCTGTAATTTATTTTATTTGAGATCTATTTATCCCATCTATCATATTTTTATCATGTATGTTTGCCAATTTTTGGCGGTGTTACCCGAAAGGGATTGATAACCCCTTTAACACGTCGGGTTGCGAGTATTTGTTATTTTTGTGCAGGTGTTTTTTACATAGTGTTGCTTGGTTCTCCTACTGGTTCGATAACCTTGGTCTCATCACTGAGGGAAATACCTACCGTCGCTATGTTGCATCATCCCTTCCTCTTTGGGGAAATACCGACATAGTTCTAGCAGACATCAACCTGCACCTCTCTCCACATTTGCAGATAAGGACTTCCCTCGTTCATCCTTATCTCCCACAACCTCATTGTTTAGTAATTAAAAAAGGAAGCCTCTAGAACAATCTGGCATGGTGTGGCTCCTACCGGCGTCGTCCATCCCCATGCCCCCGCTCAGTCCGACCACCAATCACCACCACGCCCCACTCCTCCTCACCTTATATCTCCTCTTTCTCAGGATATCATTAGTTTTTACACATGGGATTACTCTCACATGGGTCAATCACAATAGGTGTATTATAAAAAATGCATATTGATGTTCCGTGCAATGCACGGGCATCTTGCTAGTTTATGGTAATACCTCTCGCACTTCGTGTCTTCGTCACACACGCACTCTTTCCTCCTCCTCTCTCCCTCTTTCTCTCACACAAACATGGGTGTTTTGCAACAATGTCCCACTTCTCGAATATTTAAACCTACCACATTCCTCCCTTATCTCACCAAAAAAGCCAAAGGAATATATTTTGAGTGAAACATAAGATATTTTTAGTGATATATGTATATCAAAATATTTTTTCTCTACTCTTATAAAAACTGAGTTGGTGATGATGGTGTGCCTGCCATCCTGCAATATAGACCGTTCGATCTATATCTGACAGATAGAAAGCAAACTATGGCAATTTTGCAAAAATACATGCAACCCTCTCCACATTTGAAGATAAGGCCTTCCCTCGTTCATCTTTGTCTCCCACAAGATAAAAAACTCGTATAAATGCATCTTGATGTTCTGTGCAACGCATGGGCCTCTTGCTAGTGTATATCAAAACTAGACTGTTTTCTATCAAATTGTTGAATATGTATTACTCTACTTTGGATGTGTTGCAATGCATTGGCACATTACCTTAATGTATTATTTTTTGGACACCAGACAAACGCTAGAGTACATATACGGAGAGAAGAGGTGCACGCACACAGTTTGTCTCTCGCTGTCTCACACACATGAGAGTTACGTAGGGTATGGTAAATAAATAAACCCATAGGTACATGATTGCTACATGCGCAGGTACCGGGTACATGGTGGAGCACACCTTTGTAGGAATAGTCAGCTCGCGTGATAATTTGATCCGTAGGAGTTGATGGTTGGGGACTACAGGTGAACAACCTGGAGGCGGTGGCTCGCCAGTCGCCACTGATCGAGTTGCCACGTTTAAAATATCATTTTTAGTGGGGTAAGAGTTTCGATTTTCAATGGCGCATTATACTATTTTTTAGAATGATTGGTATGGAGCTAAAATGGAATTCATCACTACTACCTCTGCCCTGGTTTACTAGTCCCCATCATATTTTGGGTCAAAGTTTGCCCACGAATTTTATTTGTAAAATGTTAATGCAAAATGAGATTTTCTTATACCCAAACAAAAAAGTACTGAAGGGAGTGATTACTCTCACACGGATGCGACCTCTCATTGGCGCAGGCATTGAATCGGCGCGCCAGCCAAGAGGGCCCCACTCACTGCACGCCAAGCTAAACACGCCTCCTCGCCGCATTCAACCAGCTTTAGACTGCCCCACCTACCTCCATTGAATCCGCGCGTGTGCCTGCAACACGTCCTTCCGCGAGCCGGACGGCATTTTAGAACACAACGACGGTTGGCTCCTCTCGTCCACCCGCTATTTAAACGAGGCCAGATGCCTGGCAAGAACCGCACCACACCGCTGCTCCCCATATCCTCCTTGCACCATTTTCTCCACACTCTCCATAGCATCCGGTGAGCTGGAAGATGAGTTCTCTAGCATAAAAGCCAGCTGGGTGCCCTGATGAGCCAAGCAACTCGCTGCCCCACCTCCCTCCCCACCCAGGCCGTCAGTACCATGGGCGAGGCTACAGGCGGGCAAGAGGAGGAGCAAGCCACCGCTCCAAGCTGGCCCCTGGTGCATCAACTCGACGCTCCAAGCCTGCTCGCAGAGGAGTGGCCAGTTGCTACACCCCGGCACACGGGGGACCACGACGTCCAGTGCACCATGGCTGGCCGCGCCATCCGACGCAAACGTTGGCGGAACCGCGGCATGCCGGCAGAGGTGGCCAACACGTCTGCAGCCACCGCCAACAATGAGGAATAGTAAACCATGGGAGCCGCTGCCGCTCGGAACCTATGAAGGTTATGACCACCGCATCGCTAGCATAGACACCTGGTGTGTTGCCCGGTTTGGCTCAAAACATCATGGACCCCAGCCGCGGCTGGCATTAGAAATTATACCTACTTTCGGAAGTTATTCGTGTTTAGTGAAAAAAATGTCCAAAGTATAATTAATTTCGTTTCGTATGGTCTTGTTTTTTGTGCTCGCACTGGTAGTAAGACTAGATATTTTTCTTTATTTATAACCCTCCCCGACTTTTTTTTGGCTTTGAAGTGAATCATGATTGTGGACATTATCTATGAATGTGAAGATATCTGTGAACATGAGTTTGATGTGGAAGTTGAACTTGGAATGTTGGGCTTGTGTGTGAACTATACCATGTCCAATGGTTCCTCTATTATTGTTCGAAAAGTAATGGCTGTTATTACATGACCAGGAAAAAAATATTCTGTGCCACATCTCGGCATCACAGTCTTACATACATCTCAGTAGATGTGCGGACATCACAACAGGCATGCTGATTGGATAAACATTTGAACCTAGCTATTATAAATGAAAAAATGTATTGACAATAGTTTTAGATAGCAGGAGACGCCTAGATTGCTCTGCCTCTGCTAGCTTCTTTCTGGCTTCTTTCATCTCTTCTTTGGCTTTGGTGAAGAGAGCATCTGATTGCTCTTTTCGCTTCTTCAGGAACTCTACGCTTTCTTTCAGCCTTTACTAGAGCAACGAGGACACGAACAGTTGACGACTCTACCTGGCTTGTGGGTAATCCAGTATCATCTGGGAATTTGCACCTTGTGTCTAATCCGGCATCATTAGGGAAATGGGACCTTGTGTGTAATATTGCCTCATTTTTGGAACATGGTCTCAAGGTTGACCATACTTCCCTCCTCGCAGGAACTGCTTCCTGACATGAAGAAGTTACTTCTTTTTTAAACCAATAGTCAGAGCTCCCCAGATCCATTAAGTAGAAGCCCGATAAACATGACTGGGAGAAGTGAATTCAAAAGGAGAAATATAAAAACAGACTGCAATGTGAGAACACCCACTTCCTACATCAAGCTGAACAGGAAAGCATTAGGATGATTAAGATTGTGCTTATTACATATCAAGCAGAGCCAGCTTATAGAAACTATGACATATACATCGAAGAACACAATGCTAAGAGAAATAGAAAAACCAGCAGAGGGGTGCACTAAGCCAATGGTTGCTGCATCAAAACAACTGGCAACCAGATGATCTCCAGGGCGTCTGTAGGCGCGTTTGACAGACTAGCTTCAACACTAAATTAAAAAAGATTCATCCTAAGGCATGGTGGCTCCACTAAGTAAATTGAGGTCCTACAAATGATTGAGAGCCTAACCAAGTGTACAGGAAATTGTTTGTCTCGCCTATTATTGTTTAATAATCTACCACACTACTGGATTGCATGGCAAGAACCCTAGCCAAGCAGACAACATGGTTTGATGTTATTTGGGATCCGGGCTTGCCCAGGGCCTGGCTTGGTCCTGTGTTCACTTCTGCCGCCAGACACATACCGTGTCAAAGTTTTTAAAAATGATCAAAAGAGGGGGCTCCCTCCGATTTCATTAAAGAAACCATCAAGGACACACAAAACATCCACCATTGCTAGTTAGGTTCTCAATGTCAGAGTAATTGAAAGGTTGTTACTACTTACCAAAGCTCGTTTTGCTGGTTCGGTGCAGCTCCTCCTTAACTTGAGATGTTCCCTGAAGATGCCCCTAACATCCCGTATTTGGTCTTCATTGCCCCTGTGCATGTTCGCACTCGTAGTTTTAAAATCACAACATGGCTAGAAAAATATAGTAATGCACACGCATCTTGTGGGCAACATTAAAGCACTCATCTGCCATGTTAGCACGAGTGATTTTTAATATCCTACTATGTGGCTCTTCAACTTTGTTAGAAATACGTTTTGGTTTCATTTTGAGTGGGTAAAACAGGGGGATCACCTCCCTGCTATTCTGAAAAACTTTCCATCATTTTCAACACTACTGGTCACAGATGAAGAACCTACCCAAGCACAGCGCAATATAGGAGCGACGCACAATTACAAGATGATATTCTGTTGGACAATGCTGAAGGAAATATGCCCTAGAGGCAATAATAAAGTTGTTATTTATATTTCCTTATATCATGATAAATGTTTATTATTCATGCTAGAATTGTATTAACCGGAAACTTAGTACATGTGTGAATACATAGACAAATAGAGTGTCACTAGTTTGCCTCTACTTGACTAGCTCGTTGAATCAATGATGGTTATGTTTCCTAACCATCCGTTAGCATAGCACGATGATCGTTTAGTTTGTTGCTATTGCTTTCTCCATAACTATACATGTTCCTATGACTATGAGATCATGCAACTCCCAAATACCGGAGGAACACTTTGTGTGCTACCAAATGTCACAATGTAACTAGGTGATTATAAAGGTGCCTACAGGTGTCTCCAATGGTGTTTGTTGAGTTGGCATGGATCAAGATTAGGATTATTCACTCCAATTGTCGGAGAGGTATCTCTGGGCCCTCTCGGTAATGTACATCACAATAAGCCTTGCAAGCAATGTAGCTAATGAGTTAGTTACGGGATGTAGCATTATGGAACGAGTAAAGAGACTTGCCGGTAACGAGATTGGACTAGATATTGAGATACCGGCGATCGAATCTCGGGCAAGTAACGTACCGATGACAAAGGGAACAAAGTGTGTTGTTATGCGGTTTGACCGGTAAAGATCTTCGTAGAATATGTAGGAGCCAATATGAACATCCAGGTTCCGCTATTGGTTATTGATCGGAGACGTGTCTCGGTCATGTCTACATAGTTCTCGAACCCGTAGGGTCCGCACGTTTAACGTTCGGTGATGATCGGTATTATGAGTTTAAGTGATTTGATGTACCGAAGGTAGTTTGGAGTCCCGGATGAGATCAGGGACATGACGAGGAGTCTCGAAATGGTCGAGACACAAAGATCGATATATTGGACGACTATATTCGGACATCGGGAAGGTTCCGAGTGATTTGGGTATTTTTCGAAGTACCGGGGAGTTACGGGAATACGGGGAAGAAGTATTGGGCCTCATGGGCCAAGTGGTGGAAGAGAGGAGGCAAGGCGCGCGGCCCCCCCTAGCCCAAACCGAATTGGACTAAGGGGCTGGCCCCCCTTTCCTCCTTTCCTCCCTCTCCTTCCTTCTCCCTCTCCTCCTTCATTTCCCCCTCCTAGTAGGAGTAGGAAAGGGGAGTCCTACTCCTACTAGGAGGAGGACTCCTCCTCCTAGCATGCCCTGCAAGGGCCGGCCGGCCTCCGCCCTTGCTCCTTTATATACGGGGGCAGGGGGCACCCTAGGACACACAAGTTGATTGCTCCAAGCCGTGTGCGGTACCCCCCCCCCCTCCACCATAATCCACCTCGATCATATCGCAGCGGTGCTTAGGCGAAGCCCTGTGTCGGTAGCAACATCATCACCATCATCACGCCATCGTGCTGACGGAACTCTCCCGTGAAGCTCTGCTGGATCGGAGTTCGTGGGATGTCATCGAGCTGGACGTGTGCTGAACTCGGAGGTGCCGTGCGTTCGGTACTTGGATCGGTCGGATCGTGAAGACGTACGACTACATCAAACGTGTTCTCATAATGCTTCCGCTTATGGTCTACGAGGGTACATAGACGATTCTCTCCCCTTTCATTGTTGTGCATCACCATGATCTTGCGTGTGCGTAGGAATTTTTTTGAAATTACTACGTTCCCCAACAAATGCAAGCTATAACCAATTACATTTACCGAAACAATAGCAGCCAGGAAATTTGAAGGGTAGGTATGAACATAATCAGAAATGCACATGTACTGCTAAGAGAATCAATATACACATTACCAATCGAGGAGGAGTACGAAGGTCACGGCGGCGTATGTGCATCATGGTCGGCAACAAGAGTCAGTTCATTGTCGACGACGGTGGTGCTGCTGCGACTTGCCATCGGCTTCCAGAAAGTACATCCGAGACCGTGGAAGACGGCGTCGGGGAAGCGGCTCCGTGTACGACGGCGATGGCAGACTGGCTCCAGTGCGGCGTACGACGCCGTCGATGAGGCAGATGTGCTGCGGTGGACGAGTGTGCCGATGAAGAAGGGGAGGGACACGAAGGTGCTACGGTACCGTAGAGAAGTCTATTTTGCGGTGGGGATAGAAAATGGGGAGTAATGAGTACTCTGGGTGCCGGGGTGGGGATGGATGGGCGGGGTGAACGTGAAGTTACCAAAAGAGCCCCTGAGCAACCAGTATCCGTCGGCCTGTTTCAGCCAAGGGTATGATGGTAATTAACTTTGCATTGGACGAATCTGAGTCGCGGGAGATCTCGAAGGAGGCGGGAGATTTTGCGGCCGACCTGAAAATTTGTAACACTGTACTACTCCCTACTCCCCGTCTGGCGTGTTGAGTGATTGGGCTGAGCAGCTAGGAGTATTGTGATCCCTCTGTTTTTATTTACTCTGCATATTAGGTTTACTGAAGCCAGACTTCCTAAAGTTTGACCAAGTTTATCGAGATTTTGTACATGTGGGAGGAGAAGAGACAATAGGTTTGACGAGAGAGCTCAAAAGAACGTGGACTAGAGGGGAATCTTGTGGGCCGAGGGATTGATAATTTTGTGCGGGAGGGAGGGTGAGGGAGAGAGAGGGGGGAGGAGTTACTTAGCCGTCGTCACATCATCCTTCTTCCAAATGGCCCCGCAGTCTCTAGTGCGGTCTAGTCGTCTTCATTCTTCCCGATGCCCTCCTTGAAGATCAAGGTGGTGTGCATGTGGGGGTGCAGATGAGCACAAGTGAAAGTTGTCGCTATATAACCTTGGATGGGGATGGATAGTGTGCTCGGAGGGGTGGGGGGCTGTGTGTGTCAAATATTCAGAGAAATCAAACCTATGCAGAGAATGCGTGTGCATACTGAGCATGCGAGAGAGGCTAATGGTGCAAGACAAATACATTGTGTGCATCTTGTCCGTGCACGTTGGAGCTGTGGCGACTGAAAGACTTCATCCATCGCCCTCTGCATTGGTGGAAAACACTCCGAAATACCCTCCCAACCGGCCGCCGAATCGTCCTCTGACCTGACCGGGTCAGACGGCGTAATCATTGTTGGCAGATGGATGGATGGGGTTATTGTCCCCGGCGCGGTGGGGTTGGGGGTGGCGCTACTCCTCGAGGTCCACATCCTCTCCCTGCGACGCCGCTTCCCTCTCCCATTGCCTCCTTCGCCGGTCCCTCAAGGCGACGTTCTCCAAGGACGAGAGACCCACGGACGACGCCGAAGAAGCCACCATGGCGGCGGTGTGGGATGGGCTGGTCGACATCTACGACGACGGATGGGGGTCGGCGGCGAGGATGGGGAAACAAGGGTGGACGATGGCGTCGGCTTGGACGCGTGAAATGATGCAGGCACGCGGGAGAAGGGTGGTGGGTTTGTTGGACTTGGGGAATTTGGTTAATTTATCGTAAGGCCACGTTGCTTGGTCCAAGGTAGCGGACGCGCTCAGGTCTCCTCATACCCGTGGACGTTTAGTGATGGTATGAGAAGCCTGTCTAGGTCTCTCTTTTTTTTATTGGTCAATGGCCATGTCATCCAGTCGTTTGAAGCCAGTTTGAGACGTCGTATAGATACTCTCTTAACAATAGCTATGAGTGGCCATACCGTGTACGTTTACAGGGAATCCGATCACACATCGAGTCCCAACAAAGTTGATGTTAAGGTACGGGATGGTCCTCTGACCTCCTCTTACTTGCCCAAATCAGGCACGTGGGCGACAGAGACGTTTGAGTGTTCGTCCGCTAATTCCAGCTTTCATTTCCCTTTCCCGTATAATAATTGTTTTCTTTGTCGTTTCGATTCTCTCGTCGCCATCAGACCCAAAAAAAAGTTTTCCCCTCCATTTATTCGAAATAATCGTTGCAATTTGAGTGGTGAGAAATCGCTTTGACAGCACTAACATCGATCCAATTGGACGTGTAAATCACAGCTGGTCCATGCTTTGGCTAGCACCACCGTCTGATTTCGATCAAATTGATCGCGCTGGTGCAAGTTGTTCACATGGTGACGTGATCTCTACCTTTTATTTGGTTCTGCAACGTGTTGGGCATATAGTGCACTGCAGTGCTCGATCGATCACTTGGATTGTGCCGCAGCTTTCACCGCCACTACGATCTGGTCTACTCTGTTTCTGGCTAGAGAGCTGCTATACACATGACGTTTTTGGACGATGCATGAACGACGCTCCACATCTAGCCATTGAATCAGGGAATAAAGTGCTTCACATCCATCTGATTGTAAATCGTGCGTGCATCGTGCATGGAGTGTCGTCTGTCTAGTATTTTCGTTCTGGCTAATCAGCAAATGGCTCTTCTTTAATTTGGGCAAACAAAAATAGCATTCATAGCATCGATGCGATGAAAACCCAAGATAGCTCATCCGTTGGCACGGTCATTGTTGCCAAATTACATCCTACTTGTCCGCATTTGGTTTTTCAAAAAATATACGGCTAAAATCAACACTGGATAAGATTGGTTGTGGACGTGTATACAAGTTCCTTTTACCTCCTCCCAGATCGCATATGAGCCCCCGCGGCGTCCCTCCCGCAGCCGACTCGGGCGGCGGCGCGCACCTCCCTCCCCTCCCCACCCTCACTGCCGGCCGGAGCCGCCGGGGCAAATCCCCTCACGATGGCCGGCGGTGGGGCCCCTTTTCTCTACTGCTCGGGAATGGCTGATGCGGGGCGGCCTGTCCTGGTAGCGGCTCGCGCGGGCGTGGGACTCGGCGGCATGATGGCGGAGGCTTACGGCGGTTGCGTCCTTGCGACATCGCGCACGCATAGTTCGGCGGCGGCGACGTTTGACCTGGATCCTGGGGCTGCGGCACTGGAAGATGGTGGCGGGTGAAGCTTGATTTTCCGCGGCGGCATGGCGTGGTGTTGTCCTTGTCCAAAGTGAATCTGTGCCGGCCATCTGGTGGCTTTCGCTCCGGATTGGTTCGGATCAGAGACGGTGACGAGCACGCGGAGTTCCTCTCGAGCGCTCTCATGGTTTGGCTAGGTGGGGTGGCGGCTCTCCTCCCATGATCCAGTGGTGGCACACACACAGGCAGTGGTCGATGTGCCAGGGCTCTCACGGTGGCAATGCTGCTGTGGATGGTCATCGGATCTGGGCGGCAAGTTCTGAGGCTTTGAAGGCGGTCTGGACGATGCACAGGTTGTTGGTGGATGTTGTTAGGATAGATCCAGGTGAAAACCTGGTCTTCGGCCGGTGGCCGGAGCCGGTGATGTTGACGCCCTTGGCATCGTTTTCTTCAAGAAGGCATCATCGAGGTGAAGCTCTCAACTTCTCCTGCTACCTCCGGGGAAACCTTTGATTAGTTGATTAGTTGATCAGATGATGGCGACGCTCCTGAGTCGTTCTCTTCTTGAGGGCGTCATTCTTTTGGTCTCTCATTTCTTTCTTGGTTTTCATTGGTTTTCTTTGTTTCTTTCTCAAAGTTTCTCAGTTTTCATTCATTTGAATTGGTTTATTTGGTTTTTCATTTTCTTAGTTTTGTTTTTGTTTTTATTGGGTTTTCTTCATTTTCTTGTCAATTTCATTGGGTTCTTCTTGGTTGAACACATGCTAACTTTTTCAGTACACATTGAACATTTTTAGATATATGATCAAAGTATTCACACACATTTTTTATACATTTTAATATTTTTCAAATGCTTGGTCAATATTTTTTCTATGTTTTATGTAAAGTGTTTTTGTATTATATTTCTTAGAATATTTGGAATTATAAACGAAATCAAAATAAGGAAAAAACATGAGAAAGGACAAAAAAAACAAGGCTCTGGCTTCCCACGCGCATGGGCTGGCCTATGTCGCTCACGCCTTCACCGAGTCGAGCAAGACATAGGTCGCCCACCGGTTATTGCCTATTGTACAAGCCGACGAACACTCACCTTCCATCCTAGGCTTGGGCCATTTCGTTTTCCTTAACCTTCAAAAAATGGGTGCGGGCGAGAAATTCGAACACCCAACCTTGCAAATTCAGTACAACCCTCAATAGCCAATTGGAAAAGACTCGCATTCTTTTCCTTAGGCTACTTTTTGTATTACTTTTTTATTTTCTACTTCTTTTCAATATATGAACTTTTTTCTTAAATTCACATTTTTTACCGAATCCGTCAATTTTTTAATTGTACGAATGTTTTTAAAATACAGAAACTCATTTCAGTTTTTAAGTATTCAAAATCAATACACTTTTCTCAGTTTTATGATTTTTTTCCAAAATCAATGAACTTTTACTAATTCCTGATTTTTTTCAAGATTTGTGAACTTTTTCCCATTTTTCATGAACTTCTATCAATAGTCATGAACATTTTTCTTAAAAAATAAATTTTATGAAATTCATGAACTTATTTTCAAATTTCATGAAATTTTCTGGGGGTTTTTTCAAAATCGATGAATTTTTTTCAAGTTTGTGAACTTATTTAGGAAAAATAAATGAACTTTTTTCATTTTTCAAGAACTTTTATCAAATGTCAAGAATTTTTTGAAATGCATGAACATATATTCAAATTTCGTGAATTTTTGCAAATTTCACTACAAAAAAATCAAATTGCTGAAATTTTGAATTCATGAAAAGATCAAATTCATGATATTTTTTCAAATTCATGAACTTTTTCTCAAATGCGCATTTTTTATATCTTTGTAAACTTTTTCATATTTTTATGACCTTTTCAAACTCTCAATCTTTTTTCCAAATTCACGAACTTTTCACCAATCGATGAACTTTTCAATGCTCCAATTCTTTTTTGATTTCACACTTTTTCAACAGTATTATAAAACCAGCCGGTTTTTTCTCTACATGACCAACAACACAATAAACGAAAAAAAATGAATGGGCCGAGCGAGACCGGGCGAAGCAAGCAGCTAGAATGAAGTTGGGCCAAAGCCTGCTTGCATCACATAGTAAGTTGGCGCTTAAGACGCTTATAGGGCCTCTCCCGATTGGGAAGGCAGATCCTATTTGGCACTTCAGGCATCCGTTTGTATACATTTTGCAAACGGGCGCCTACAGTCCTCCGCGCTAGGTCGGCCCAACCCCATCTGCTTATCTGATTTGGAAAACGCAAAAAAAGGACGCCCGTTGAGGGAATTGAACCGGTGACCTCCCGCTTCAAGGGAGGCTGCGCTAACCACACGGCGACTTAGGCGGATCTGATAAGGTACAACTTTTTTCATGTCTCTTTCATTGTTCTTTTATTTTTCCTTTTTCCCTTTGTCATTTTTTGTTTTTTAAATTCTTCTTCCTTAATTCATGAAAACTGTTCAAATTCTTAAAAAAATCAAACCGATGATTTTTTTATTTTTGGTAATAATTTTTGAAAATCGATGAACTTTTTTCTTCACATCGATGAACTTTTTCCCTTTTCCGTTGATTTTTTGTATTTTTGATGAACTTTTTGAAAATCGATAATTTTTTGACCTTTTTCCAAATTTGTTGAATTTTATTCAAAATTGTGATTTTTTCCGAATTTGATGACTTTTTTTCGACGAACTTCTTTTCAAATTTGTCAACCTTTTGATGTTTGTGAAATTTTTCCAAAATCCATGAACGATTTTGAATTCACAATTTAAAAAAAAATTGCAATTTTTTCCATTTCCTTTATGGAATTGACCAATCAACTGTTCAACCGCGACCAGTGCAAAAACGATCAAGCAAACAAGTGGGGGGGTGGGGGCGAACTGGCCAGGATGATCAAGCGATCTAGGCCGGCCCATGATCGTGCCCGCGTGAGTGCCGGGATCGGGAACCGGCGGCCAACATCATTGATTAGGGACTCCTGGTTGGGAGCTCTCCTACGAAAGATCTCCTAATCCGATGTTAAGCGCCCAATAAGCTCTTCGTTCGCGCTCTTATGAAGGGTTATTGGCTCCTACGACGCACAGGGCGCAATGCATGGTGGCAGCCCAATAAGCCCTTTGTCCTCGCTCGCCCGTTCACTCGTCTCTACTCAAACGCTATTTCTTTCACAGATTTTTTCTATAGCTGCTCATCTTTGTCTCAGAAAAAAAACTGCTTATTTTTTGTCAATTTGTAAAAAACACAAATTTGAAGAATATTAGTGGGTTCAAAAAATGTTCATGGATTTGAAAAAATGTTGGCGGATTTGAAAAAATAGCTCATGGATTCGTCAGAAGAACTACTACTACTAGGGTTTCTTCCCCTATCCCTTAGCGGCCAAGGCAGACTCCCCCCTCAAAACTTCGCTGATGAGCTCATTGATTCACCTCCCCTCTGCATTTCTCTTCGGCGGCCGATGTTGTGGAGGACAATCCTGACACCTCCGCTCCAGTTAGTAGTTTAGGTTAGGGTTCTTAATCTTCACAAGCAGCGGTGGAGACAGGCCCTAGGCAGCATGGGGTGTGAAGATGGATTCCTTCATTGCCTGTAGCTATAGTGCTCGAAGGTGGCCTGGGGCTTGCCGTAATCCTGGAGATGCTGATGCTCACAAGTGTGGCTCTCAAGAGGATGAAGGCATTTCTTCTTCGAGTTTGTCTTCCGGGCTTCGATCTTCATTGAGTTTGTCCGTTTGGACATACTGGATGGAGTTCCAATGTAGATTCATGACCTCTCCTTGGGACGGTGAAATTAGGGTTTCTTATCGTGGGGCGAGATTTGGTGTCAGGTGATTCAAATCTATTCTTCAACGAGGGCTACCGCTCCACGGTGTTGGTTCTTAGGGGCACATGCACGAAGACTTCATGGCTGTCATAGACAAGGTCAAACCAGTCCCGACAGGGAAGCGGCAATTGCGACGCATCATCAGCTCATTCTGGCGATGGTAGTGGTCATTTGGTGCTATGGGAATCTATATGTAATTTTTATTATGTTTAAGGTGCCTGCAGTGAACTTTTATGTAGCAATTGAACGGGGAAAGTATACGGAAAAGATAGTCCTTTTCAATTTTGATTATCTATATATTAGTTCATTTCTATTTCAAGATATCAATATCTATATATTAGTATTAGTTCTCAATTTTGATTATCTATATATTAGTTCGTTTCTATTTCTAGATATCTATTTCTATATATTAGTACTAGTTTTTTTTTGACAATTTATATATATGTATTAGTTAGTAGTACTATTAGTTAACTATCTTAGTTTTGTGAGTTCTTTCTTCCATGAACTGTCGGCACAAGTCATACATTTTTTTTCTGTGGACCGAGGAGAAAGGGGGCTCTGTGCCATGAGAGAGAGAAGCACAGAGGTCAACCGGCTTTAAATATGAAACATGGTTTTATTAGATCATTTTAAAAAAACTACTACATGCAGCTACCAAGAAGGGCTATGTAGTACAAGATGTTGACAAAGGGGAGCGCGGCTGAATCTGAATTACTTTGTAACTATCGTTCGATCTACCATACAACACTTGGCTGAAGCAAAATTAAGCAAATCAAAAGGCCGAGAGCAGAACTGGATTGAGAGGCTAACTTGGAGCAGAGGGCGCGCCATTCCATACCACCATTGCATTCCGTTCGATTTTCACTGCACCACCCGTAGCAGCAGCAAGATCTGAAGGAAGATGTAGGATACTCCCCCGATGGTGGCGTACCGGAGCTTGCTCTCCCCCTCCAGCTCGGCGAAGTCATCGTCAACGGACTTGCTAAAACCCCCGGCGAGCCATGCCACGTTCTTGTACCCGTCGTCGTGCAGCATCCTCACCGCAATCAGCGACCTTGAATTGATTAACAGCCCAGCCAAAAGCTTTATCCACATCAGTCAACGTGGACAGTACAGGCATGCCACTTAATCATCCGTTTGTCACCGCAGCAAAGTATATATAGTCTACTAATTACCTGAGGCCTTCGCCGCATGCGACGAGCAGCTTGGCGTCCTTCCCGGCGACGGCGGCGGCGACGTCGTCGAGGAAGCGGTCGTTCATCTTGGTGAAGGAATGCCCGGTCCAGAGCCCGATGTAGCCCAGGTGGACCCACTTCTTGAGCAGCGTCACTGGGCCCATGTCGTCGTCGGCCATGAACAGCGGCACGTGCACGGACCCCCGAACGGCGGCGCGGTCGTGCTCCCAGGCCGGCCGGACATCCAGCAGCTGGAACCCCTCTGAGCCCATGACCTCCACCGCGTCCCTCGGCCGGACGGCTTTCACCGCGCCCGACCGCACCAGCTCCTCCGCCCCTCCTGCCCACGACGTCGCCTGCGCCCTGATGCGAGAGCGAGACACGCCCGAGGATGCAGAGGAGAAGCAGGCGGCCGCGGTCGTCGCAGCACCCATGGCCATGGATTCCGCCCGCTCGTGCTTAGTTTCTTCAGCTCCGTGCTCTGGCGATTGGCTCGTCGTCCCCTTGCCCTTGCCAGGGAACCATGGAAGGATACGTTTCCAGGTCTCTTATCCACTATGATTTTCTTAGGTTCAATCAGCACCGTCGACACAGCGGGCCTCTTACATTCCTGATCGCACGATCACTCCTAACAGATCAGGCGGTGACGGGAAGCAACTCAAAAGTTTTTTCACGGTTCTACCAGCCGCCAAAAGGTCTTACATCTGCGACAAATCAATCTAATCTACTCCAGCTAGCTATCATATGACACGCATGATACACTACAACACATGTGCAATGCAACACACGCACTCCTAGTCTGCCGGCCAAGAGGTGACTAGACAAACTCGAAGCTCATGAGAAGCTTCACGCTCTTGAACTTCATCCCCTTGTGGTCGAAGAGCGGCACGGTGCGGATCCCCGGCCACAGCTCCGACACAGGAAGGACGGTCTGCCCGCCGAAGTCGTCCTCGTTCACATCGTACTCGTGCACCTCCACACGCAGCACAGCGATCTCCGGCACGGTCAGCGGGAAGGTGAACCCATCTTCCCACATCGGGACCCAGCTATCCTCCACGACTCTAGTCTTCCTCATCACCGAGTCCGACGGAACTCCGGCTATGCCCACCTGCTCGTTGGGCGGCATTCAAATTTCAGTTCTTGCTTCAGTTGGCGTTCACTTGTATACATTGCACGCTGATTTCCAATGTTTCTGGCACTTCTTTTCGGATTCTACTTATCATTTTGATGATGAAACACAGTGATTCTGGCAATACCTTTGCATAAAAATCTGGAGGGGAATATGAATCGAAATGTGTCTGCTTAAAATCCTGCTGCCAACCATCGCCCATGTACACTTTGACCTGAGAACCAGTAGGCACGTGAAACCCGTTTCTGAATTTCAGAAACGAAAAAGGAAAGGAAGGAATGCATTATGCACCTTCAGTGTTTTCTTTACAGGTAAGTCTGCTGTCGAATCGAAAACCTTTCCATCCGGACAAGTTTGCATTAAGAAATCTGGTTTCTTCACATAGCCACAGCCTCCATTGGCTTTGTAAAATCCATTCATTAACCAAAGGGCTCTGCCGTACCCCTGCAAAAATAAAATGGCAGGCCTTATGTTAGCAACAACTGAAGAGCGCATGGATAACGAACATAGCACAACCCGTAGCAGAGATAAATTGTCAACCAAAAAAAAACATGCACCATAACGCAACTAATCAAGGCAATTCACATCCTGTAACTGGAGATCTGTAAACAGTAGGTATCCAAACACAATATAATATCTTGCTAAAATCACAACTGCACCTGCATATTGAACGCCACCATTTGAGCACCATGCACCCAGCCAAGAAATGGGTTGTAGTTGGATGAATTGAAGCGGGTCCCCTTTGGGTATATTCTCAGTAGATTTCTTTGTGTAAAGCTGCTTGTAACAAACAGGATGAAAACTTCAGTAAGACAAAGAGAAGTGGATCCTAACAGTTTTGATTCACAGAAAAGGGAATGATATGACTGTGTCCCTACATTGTTTCCTGGTCAATTTAATAAATTTACTAAGCGAACCTCACTATCTTCGGACCATGACATGCCGCCACTTTTGCAAGTTCTTGCTCACTCAAACTGAGGCGCCTAACTTTCTCCGGGTCACTGTTCAAGGCGTCAACAAGAGAACCCTTCGGTTTTCCTGCTTTAATAGTAATAAGGTGTTTATACTCCAGTGGTGCATTCTTGCGCACTATCTGTTCATCATCTTCATCTACACCTCTTTCGGGGTATGACATATCGTCCTGATGGTGATTAGTAAATCTCGACATAAAGATGATGTACGAAAAAAAAGGTAGAAACGTTTTGCTTAACTTTGAACCAATTACCTTGTTGGCATCTTGCAACTCATCCTGAATATCGGGGACTTCTATACCCCATGCTGATTCTTCATTTTCTCCTTTGCTAAACTTTGGCTCAATGTCTCTATCTTTCATAGTACCACCCTTTGCTTCAAGGTACTCCTTTGGGGGCTTTGTTGAGAGGATTACACGCCCCTTTAGTGCTTCCGGTGAAGGAAATTCTTGAAGATGTTTTGATTCAGGATAGTACAGGATATCTCCAAATACTTCAAGGACCATCTAAATAGAATTCAGAACTACATTCGAGAGAATCATCCAGACAAGATATAAATTATATAAAGAAAATACAGTACCTTAGCTACTTTTGCCTGAAGATCAGATGTAAGGTGATCTTCTAATGTTATAATAACAGGGTAGGGAGATGCGACAAAGGCATATTCTTTGATGGATGTCAAACATTTCAAAAGTGACACTGGGGCAGTAAGTGTCCTACAAAGAGTCAAAGAATTAGAATGAAGTCAGCATATGGAATGCACTTTGTATTTGCAGTACAGTTATCTTGCAACAAATAAATGTTGTAGAAAGCTTCTTGAAGGAAGGATTTGTCATATGTACCTTCCATGGAGAATATCTATGTCATCTTTAGAAGAATTTGGCCACATGTCTAATTCAATTACACGAACACCTATTTGCAGTGCCTTGATTATGGGAGCATCACTACAATCACTGCTAAGTTGATTGCCAGTAAGATATGAGTTGTGTCCGGTGTATATGAAGTAGTGGGACAAAGGTGCATTCATGTCATGATGGACCTGGCAACCATGAGATTTACAGTCAACGGACATCTCAAACCAAATACCACACTCTAAGTTACATCAAAATTCAAAGCGGAGCTTGTCATGCTAATCCACAGCAGATAGTTGACACCAAAACTTAAATAAATAAAGCAGATAATGGCCAACGGAACATTCAGATACAGCTTGTCATCAGAGCTTTGTAGAGATTTAGTTATACTTTATACTAAAGTGTATGTGTAATTCCATATATCAACCATCAGCTTGCTGAGCATGATGCATCATGATAATGACACTACATTCGAACACTTAGGCAAGGCAATGCCTAATGCCTTCACATCCCACAAAGAGTTTGTATGTCTTTAAGTTTTGTAGCAGTTATGATAAATAACTTAATGCAGCATCTAAGTAGTATTTGGCACCAGTGTGGCTGCCACATCCAACTACAAAAGAGCAATCTGCATTACGGTTCGAGAAATACCAAGACATAGTCACATGATCCTGTGATAGCGACAATGGCTGGTAATATTCAAATAACATGTTCACCACGAAGCAGTTTGCCAAGCACAAGTCCCCTTCTAAACTGTGATGATCAGTAAGGCCGTAAATGCCACCAATTCACCTCGTCGTGTAACCTGCGCAGGATGCTGATTGCTACCTTTGACTGACGGATGGGCGGGTTGAGGTCCTCGGAGAAGAGAAAGTTGTGGAAGTCGTCGACGGTGAGGGCCGGCCTTCCGAATCGCGGGGTGCGGCTGCGGCCCTGGAGGAACCGGTCCACGATCCGCTCCGCCGCGTCCATTCCGCCGTCGCCGTCGAGCTCCCCGGTGGCGGCTAGGTATCGGCGGAGCTCGTCGACGCCCATGTACGGCGTGCCGCCGGAGAAGCGGGAGAAGAGCGTGCGCACATCCTCCGGCGTGGTCGCGTCGGGCGGCGCGAACCTGCGCGTGAAGAAGATGCAGCACTTGTACGTCCCCATCTCCGCCGCCTCAGCCTCGGCGCCCGGTCCCCCTGGATCGCCCGGTTTTCTCTCCTCGTTTGGTCCCCGGGGAAGGAGACGTGTGCGTGTGGGAGGCGCCTCAGGAGAAATTTCCCTCTCCATTTTGGGATTTCTCGTTCCCGCATTGCGAGTTTTGAGGGCGATTCGAAGGTGGGGGGCGGTGTGAGGGGGAGGACGGGAGACGCGGAGGCGAGTTTGTAACTTCCAGGAGGAGGAGCGGTTAAGTCTCGCCATTCATCTTTGATCCCTCTCAATACTTGTGTACAAGATTTTCTTTTCCTTTTTCTTTTTGATACTAATAACATAGTACACCTTTTTCTTTTTGGAAATACTACTATAGAACTAGCACCAGTTCCTTAAGATTTCCGAGCAAATATGACGCCAACCGTCCAATCAATCAATCCGCATGGATCTCGATCCTCTATCTTTCCCTCGGCGATGTCTCGGCGCGGGTGTTGTGGCGGCAGCCCGTGGTTTCCGACCAGACCCCGGCGAGGGTGGTGCGTAATATGACGCGGGAGGTTCGGTTCATCGCCGGCGCACGGTGTGGGTCACTGCGTTCAAGGTGCCAGGAGGCGGGCACCGACTACTAGCGCGGGTCATGGCAGAGCCACGTTCAGCGCGCCGCCGTGTCAGCCATGTCCCTCTTCTTCTCCGATGTTGGCTACGTCCATTGCGGAGGCGGCAACACCTAGGTTGCCTCCTATTCCTTGGCATCGTCTGCATCTCTTAATCGCCGTCCACCAGCTCAGTTGCCCTCCGGTCCCCTTGAGCTCAGGTTGGAGCTCTTCGATGAGCCACCTTTCTTTTTCCCTTCTTTCCCACACTGACTCGTCCGCTGTGAACTCGAGGGTCCCGGAGCGAATGTTGTTGAAAGAAGACGATGAAGACACCATCAGCGCCATAGCTTCCATACAAGCTTGCCCCATGATGGACGCCAACTGTCATAGATATTTCGCTGACAAGACCTATAGGATTGTGATTGGAGGAGCGTCATGTCCACCGAAAGGTATTGATGAGAGTACACACAAGGAATAATACAGGTTTGGGCCCTCGTCGAAGGAGGTAATATTGTACTCCTGTGTGTAGTGTTCTTGCTCTTGCGTGTAGGGTTACAAGTGAGTTCAAACCTCAGCCGGCTGCCCTTCTTCCATCTTATATAGAGTGTGTCAGGAGAGGTGCCATAACGTGCTGATATAAATGCTAACACTAACAGACATTGATACGTCTTCAATGTATCTATAATTTTTTATCGTTTCATGCTATTATAATATCAATCTTGGATGTTTTATATGCAACTATATGTCATTATATATCATTTTTTGGGACTAACTTATTAACTTAGTGCGAAGTGCCAGTTGCAGTGTTTTGCCTGTTTTTGGTTTTCCAAGATATCAGTACCAAACGAAATCCAAATGCCACAAAAAAATTTGATGATTTTTTTCTGGACATAAGAGACCCTAGAAGATTCGGGAGAGAGTCAGAAGACGAAGGGCGGCTCACAAGCCACCAGGGGGCGCCCTGGTGCCTTGTGGGGCCCTCGTTGCAAGATAAATCAATCTAGTTGGCCAAAGAAAATCAATAGATTGGAGAGAAATACGAAGCTATAACGCATATAGGGGTTCAGAGAAAACTCAAATAATATTCATGGATGAATCTGATCATAAACTCATAATTCATTGGATCCCGATAAACACATCGCAAAAAGTCATTACATTAAATAGATCTCCAAGAACATCAAGGAGAACATTGTACAGAAGATTAAAGAGAGAGCAGAAGCCATTTAGCTACTAGCTATGGACCCGTGCTACTTGTGAGCTGCTTTGGGATTTCCTCGAAGAGGAGAGGAAGATGCGATACAGTAGAGATAAGTATTTCCATCAGTTATAAAACCAAGATTATCAATCCAGTAGGAGAACCAAGCAACGACTCGTGAACAACACCTGAACACAAACAACAAATACTTCCAACCAAACGCGAGCAAGGGGTTGTCAAGCCTGATAATTCGCAAGTGTAAGAAATCATCATAGCAATTTCCAAAGGTGGAAGTGATATGTATGGAGTGTCGAACCCATAAGAAGCTAAAGGTAATATCAATTTTCTCTCAAGTCCTATGTTCCACTGATACGACTCCACATACACCGAACGTTTGCTTTCATCTAGAAACGAGAAATAAAACTACGCTATGGGTATAAAGAGAATAGCTTTGCATAATATCAGAGAACTAAAATATTAAAATAGGTGTTGTTAACATAAAGTTAGAATATATTATTATATATTATAAATAGCGGGTGTGGAATAGTGCTGGATCGATGTATTATCCTAGGCAATTGTTAACAAGATCGGTAATCATTATTGTAATTTTATATGAGGGAGAGGCATAAGCTAACATACTTTCTCTACTTGGATCATATGCACTTATGATTAGAACTTTAGCAAGCATCCGCAATTACTAAAGATCATTAAGGTAAAACCCAACCATAGCATTAAAGTATCAAGTCCCCTTTATCCCATACGCAACAACCCCCTTACTCGGGTTTAAGCTTCTATCAATCTAACAACCCATTATAAGTGGATCATGAACGTATTGCAACACCCTACAGAGAGAATCTTTCACATGTTGCGCGACACGGAAGGCACCATAGGACAGCACCAAAATAAAACATACAACTCAAACCAATCTAAATCATTAATCAACCCATAAGACAAAAGAAATCTACTCAAAACATCATAGTATGACAACACATCATTGGATCATAATATGTGGCATAAAGCATCATGTTCAAGTAGGGGATTACAGCGGGGTGCGGGAGAGTGGACCGCTTAAAAGAGATGAGGAAGGTGATGAAGATGGTGATGTTGTTGAAGACAAGCACCGCGATGATGGTTCCCCCGACGGCACTCTGGCGCCACCGAGACAGAGAGGGGGAGAGGGTCTCTCCCTTGTTCTTCCTCCTCCATGGCCCTCAGTGATGATGGCCCCCTCCGGCAGGGTGCCGGAGATGGGCTAGATTGATTTTTCGTGGCTACAGAGGCTTGCGGTGGTGGAGCGTCCGATCTAGGGTTCTTTTCGGGGGTTTTGGCATTTATAAGAATTTTTGGCGTCGGTCTCACATCAAGGAGGTGCCCGAGGGGCCCACAAGCCCTCTGGCCCCCCCGGGGCGCGCATATGATGACCCACAAGTATAGGGGATCAATTGTAGCCTCTTTTGATAAGAGCGTCGAACCCAACGAGGAGCTAAAGGTAGAACAAATATTCCCTCAAGTTCTATCGACCACCGATACAACTCTATACACGCTTGACGTTTGCTTTACCGGAAACAAGTACAAAACTATTTTGCAAGGATAAAACTATGAGTACTTTGCGAGAATAAAAATACGGATAAATTGCAAGGTAATAAAAGTGGAAAGCTTTTGTCAATAAGAAAGTTATTTGTCCCAAGGCAATCGATAACTAGACCGGTAATCATTATTGCAATTTTATTCGAGGGAGAGGCAAAAGCTAACATACTTTCTCTTCTTGGATCATATGCACTTATGCTTGGAACTCTAGCAAGCATTCGCAACTATTAAAGATCATTAAGGTAAAACCCAAACATTGCATTATAAGGCATCAAGTCCTCTTTACTCCCATATGCAAACAACCTACTTACTCGGGTCTGTGCGTCTGTCACTCATGCCACCCACCATAAGCAAATAATGAACATATTACAAACCCTACAGCGGGGATCCCTCATGCTTGCGCGACACGGAGAGCACCATAGGACAGCACCAATAATAAAACCAATCATGATCATCAATTAACCCATAGGACAAAACGGATCTACTCAAACATCATAGGATAGCCATACATCATTGGGAAATAATATATAGCGGTGAGCACCATGTTTAAGTAGAGATTACAACGGGTAAAAGAGGGGTTACACCGCTGCATAGAGGGAGAAGAGTTCGTGATGACGGCGGTGAAGTTGTTGGTGTAGATCGTTGTCGCGATGATGGCCCCGGCGGTGTTCCGGCGCCACCGGGAGAGAGGGGGAGAGAGCCCCCCTTCTTCTTCTTCTTCTTCTTCCTTGACCTTATCCCTAGGTGGGAGAAGGGTTTCCCCTCTGGTCCATGGCCTCCATGGCATGGGAGGGGCGAGAGCCCCTCCAAGATTGGATCTGTCTCTCTGTCTCTCTCTGTTTCTATGTTTCAGATTCTGCCCTTTCACCGTTTCTTATATTCCCGGAGATCCGTAACTCCGATTGGGCTGAAATTTGGACATGATTTTTATCCGGATATTAGCTTTCTTGCGGCGAAAGAAGGGCACCAACCTCCTTATGGGTTGGCCACGATTAGGGATGCGCCCCTGCCTCGTGGCCCCCTCGGGCATCGTCTCACATTGATTCCACTTCCCAAAATTAACATATATTCCAAAAAAATCTCCGTCAATTTTTATCCTGTTTGGACTCCGTTTGATATGGATTTTTTGCGAAACAAAAAACATGCAACAAACAAGAACTGACACTAGGCACTAGATCAATATGTTAGTCCCAAAATAGTATAAAAAGTTGCCAAAAGTATATGAATGTTGTAGAATATTGGCATGGAACAATCAAAAATTATAGATACGATGGAGACATATCAGCATCCCCAAGCTTAATTCCTGCTCGAGTAGGTAAATGATAAAAAAGATAATTTTTGATGTGGAATGCTACCTAGCATAATCTTGATCATGTAATCTAATCATGGCATGAATATTAAGACACGAGTGATTCAAAGCAATAGTCTATCTTTTGACATTAAGACAATAATACTTCGAGCATACTAATAAAGCAATCATGTCTTTTCAAAATAACATGGCTAAAGAAAGTTATCCCTACAAAATCATATGGTCTGGCTATGCTCCATCTTCACCACACAAAGCATTCAAATCATGCACAACCCCGATGACAAGCCAAGCAATTGTTTTATACTTTTGATGTTCTCAAACGTTTTCAACTTTCACGCAATACATGAGTGTGAGCCATGGATATAGCACTATAGGTGGAATAGAATATGATGATGGAGGTTGTGTGGAGAAGACAAAAAAGGGAGAAAGTCTCACATCGACGCGGCTAATCAACGGGCTATGGAGATGCCCATCAATTGATGTCAATGCGAGGAGTAGGGATTGCCATGCAACGGATGCACTAAGAGCTATAAGTGTATGAAAGCTCAAACTGGTAACTAAGTGGGTGTGCATCCAACTTGCTTGCTCATGAAGACCTAGGGCATTTGAGGAAGCCCATCGTCGGAATATACAAGCCAAGTTCTATAATGAAAATTCCCACTAGTATATGAAAGTGATACTCAAGAGACTCTCTATATGAAGAACATGGTGCTACTCTAAAGCACAAGTGTGATAAAAGGATAGTAACATTGTCCCTTCTCTCTTTTCTCTCATTTTTTATTTTTTATTTTATTTTTTATTTTTTTGGTGGGCTTTTTTGGCCTCCTTTTTTATTTGGGCTTCTTTGGCCTCTTTTATTTTGATAACCTCACATGGGACAATGTTCTAATAATGATGATCATCACACTTTTATTTACTTACAACACAATATTACAACTCGATACTAGAACAAAGATATGACTCTATATGAATGGCTCTAGCAGTGTACCAGGATGTGCTAGGATCTAGCATAGCAAAGATATCAAAAAACGGACAAGGCATGAAAATATCATGCTAGCTATCTTACGATCATGCAAAGAAATATGGCAATGAATGCTCAAGTCATGTATATGGAGATGATGGAAGTTGCATGGCAATATATCTCGGAATGGCTATGGAAATGCCATGATAGGTAGGTATGGTGGATGTTTTGAGGAAGATATAAGGAGGCTTATGTGTGATAGAGCTTATCATATCACGGGGTTTGGATGCACCGGTGAAGTTTGCACTGACTCTCAAGGTGAGAAAGGGCAATGCACGGTACCGAAGAGGCTAGCAATGATGGAAGGGTGAGAATGCGTATAATCCATGGACTCAACATTAATCATAAAGAACTCACATACTTATTGCAAAAGTCTATTAGCTATCGAAACAGAGTACTACACGCATGCTCCTAGGGGGATAGATTGGTAGGAAAATACCATCGCTCGTCCCTGACCGCCACTCATAAGGAAGACAATCAATAAATAAATCATGCTCCGACTTCATCACATAACGGTTCACCATACGTGCATGCTATGGGAATCACAAAATTCAACACAAGTATTTCTACTATCCACAACTACCGACTAGCATGACTCTAATATCACCATCTTTATATCACAAAACTATTGCAAGGAATCAAACATATCATATTCAGTGATCTACAAGTTTTATGTAGGATTTTATGACTAACCATGTGAATGACCAATTCCTGCCATCTCTCTAAATAGATATAAGTGAAGCAAGAGAGTTTAATTCTTTCTACAAAAGATATGCCCACACTCTAACAAATATAAGTGAAGCAAAAGAGCATTCTACAAATGGCGGTTTTCTATGTGAAGATAAACATGCAATCCAAACTTCAAATGATATAAGTGAAGCACATGAAGCATTCTATGAAGGCATACTCAAAAGATATAAGTGAAGTGCAATGAGCATTCTATAAATCAACCAAGGACTATCTCATACCAGCATGGTGAATCAAAGAAAATTGAAAACTAAATGCAAAAGACGCTCCAAGATTTACGCATATCATGTGACGAATAAAAATATAGCTCCAAGTGAAATTACCGATGATTGTTAGAAGAAAGAGGGGATGCCTTCTGGGGCATCCCCAAGCTTGGTTGCTTGGGAGTCCTTGAATATTTCCTTGGGGTGCCTCGGGCATCCCCAAGCTTAGGCTCTTGCCACTCCTTATTCCTTCATCCATCGTGATCTCTCCCAAAACTTGAAAACTTCAATGACACAAAACTCAACAGAAAGCTCGGTAAGATCCGTTAGTATAATAAAGCAAATCACTACTCTAAGTACTGTCGCAAACCAATTCATATTTTATTTTTCATTGTAGCTACTTTAATATAACTTTTTCATGGCTTAATCCGCTGATAGAAATTGATAGTTTCATCAAAACAAGCAAACTATGCATCAAAAACAGAATCTGTCTTAAACATGACAATCTGTAGTAATCTGAACATTCATCATATCTCTGGTACTCAAAAAATTCTGAAAAAATAAAAATAAAAAAATGTATAGAAAGACAGTGCAAAAAGTTTCAAAACCGTTTGACGTTCCAGTAAAAAAATGTAAAATCGCGCACTACAGCCAAAGTTTCGGTTCTGCACCGCACAAACCAACAAGCAATGTAAACATTCTAAAGGCAAATCTTGGCACATTATTTTTATAATACAATGGAAGTGTACAAGGGGATAATTATTTTTGTTGAAAAGTTTCTGTTATCAAGATTCACAAAGTTTTCGTGAGCATGAACAAAGTTCAAGGAGCTCCCCCACTTCAACAATGCTTGTCTCTCTCACTTTCACTTTCCTTTATGAAAAGTTTTGGGTTCCCCTCTTTATTTTTTTGTTTTTAAACTATATAAAAGCACTCAACAGAAGTAAATGACTCTCTAAAACTTCCGGGTTGTCTCCCTGGCAGCGCTTTCTTTAAAGCCATTAAGCTAGGCATATAGTGCTCAAGTAATGAATCCACCCGGATCCCAAGGTATATCAAAGCCAATTTTAATTAACAATGATTTGTGATTTAGTAGTGAGCACAAAGTAACATATATCATGCAATGACGAAGTCTAACTCTCTTCCTATGCATTGGAGTGTCATAAAAGAACAATTCATGCACACATAGTAAAGGCCAATGCATAGTATAAACAGTTTCTTGCAATTTTATCATATTGGAAACATGGAGAGGATGAGATGTAGTTCCCCTCTCATAATAATTGAAAGTAGGAGCAGCAAGTACATGCATATTATATCTATCAAAATCATCATGTGTAGTAGTGAAACGCAACCCATCAATATAATCCTTAATAAGGGCAAACTCCTCCGATATAGTGTAGTCGAGAGAATTCAAATAGATAATAGGATTATCATGCGTGGGTGCAATAGCAACAATTTCATGTTTAACATAAGGAACTATAGCAAGTTCATCTCCATAAGCATAATTCATATTGGCATCTTGGCCACACGCATAGCAAGCATCATCAAAAAGGGACATTTCAAAAGAATCAACAGGATCATAATAATCATCATAGCAATCATCCTTCGGTAAGCACGAAAGGAAATTAGACAATGTATGAGTTCAAGAGTTACTCTCATTAGAAGGTGGGAACGGGTAGCTAATCCACTCTTCCTCTTTTTTTTTTCTTCGCTCTCCTCATCATCTTTTTCATCCCATAATAGTTTCCCCTTTTGAGTCAAGCGATAATCCCTAAAGTATTCACGTTGATCCAACGTTACTCCCATTATAAAGTTGAATGGGGTTTTCTCAGGATTATAAAATAGTACATAATATCTTTCACATAATGAGCATCGAGGGTTTTAAGAGATTTCCCATCTCCATGAGTAGCAAGTAAACCTAATTTTTTGGTATTTCGTGTGGCAGCGGCGCCAGAAAAAGGTCTTGATGACCCACAAGTATAGGGGATCAATTTTAGCCTCTTTAGATAAGTAAGAGTGTCAAACCCAACGAGGAGCTAAAGGTAGAACAAGTATTCCCTCAAGTTCTATCGACCATCGATACAACTCTACGCACGCTTGACGTTTGCTTTATTGGAAACAAGTATGAAACTATTTTGCAAGGATAAAACTATGAGTACTTTGCGAGAATAAAAATACGGACAAATTGCAAGGTATAAAAGTGGAAAGCTTTTTTCAATAAGAAAGTTATTTGTCCCTAGGTAATCGATAACTAGACCGGTAATCATTATTGCAATTTTATTTGAGGGAGAGGCATAAGCTAACATACTTTCTCTTCTTGGATCATATGCACTTATGATTGGAACTCTAGCAAGCATCCGCAACTATTAAAGATCATTAAGGTAAAACCCAACCATATCATTATAAGGCATCAAGTCCTCTTTACTCCCATACGCAAACAACCTACTTACTCGGGTCTGTGCTTCTGCCACTCACGCCACCCACCATAAGCAAATCATGAACATATTGCAAACCTTACAGCGGGGATCCCTCACGCTTGTGCGACATAGAGAGCACCATAGGACACCACCAATAATAAAACATGCAACTCAAACTAATCACGATCATCAATTAACCCATAGGACAAAACGGATCTACTCAAACATCATAGGATAGCCATACATCATTGGGAAATAATATATAGCGGTGAGCACCATGTTTAAGTAGAGATTACAACGGGTAAAAGAGGGGTTACACTGCTGCATAGAGGGGGAAGAGTTGGTGATGACGGCGGTGAAGTTGTTGGTGTAGATTGTTGTCGCAATGATGGCCCCAACGGTGTTCCGGCGCCACCGGGAGAGAGAGCCCCCCTTATTCTTATTCTTCCTTGACCTTCTCCCTAGGTGGGAGAAGGGTTTCCCCTCTGGTCCATGGCCTCCATGGAATGGGAGGGGCGAGAGCCCCTCCGAGATTGGATTTGTCTCTTTGTCTCCCTCTGTTTATGCGTTTCAGATTCTGCCCTTTCACCATTTCTTATATTCCTGGAGATCCGTAACTCCGATTGGGCTGAAATTTGGACACGATTTTTATCCGGATATTAGCTTTCTTGCGGCGAAAGAAGGGCACAAACCACCTCACGGGGTGGCCACGAGGGTCAAGGGCGCGCCTGCCCCCCTGGGGCACGCCCCTTTGCCTCGTGGCCCCCTCGGGCATCGTCTCGCGTTGATTCCACTTCCCAAAATTCACATATATTCCAAAAAAATCCCCGTCAGTTTTTATCCCATTTGTACTCCGTTTGATATGGATTTTCTGCGAAACAAAAAACATGCAATAAACAGGAACTGGCACTGGGCGCTGGATCAATATGTTATTCCCAAAAATAGTATAAAAAGTTGCCAAAAGTATATAAAAGTTGTAGAATATTGGGATGGAACAATCAAAAATTATAGATACGACGGAGACATATCAGCATAGGAGGCTTGTGGCTTCCTCGTGAAGCTTCTGGTCCTTCCTCGATGCTTCGGGGGTCTCTTTTGGTCCACAAAAAATCACCGTAATTTTTCAGCCCATTCCGAGAACTTTTATTTCTGCACAAAAAACGACACCACGGTAGTTCTGCTAAAAACAACGCCAGTCTGGGTTAGTTCTAATCAAATCATACCAAAAAATGTAAAATTATTGTAAACATGGCATTAATACTTCATAAATTAGAGATACGTTGGAGACGTATCAGCATCCCCAAGCTTAATTTGTGCTCATCCTCGAGTAGGCAAATGATAAAAGAAATAATTTATGAAGTGTGAATGCTAGCATAGTGCGTAAATTTGATCAACAATAGTTCCAAACACTTAGTATAGTATCATTATATATCATAAACAATAGCTCATCTCATAAAACTTCTCATGATCAAGTAACAAGCTATTCACATGTTAAAGTATAGACCATAAAGTTTCTTGAAAAACTAACAAACTATGCTTTCAGTCACCAAACAATTGCAATTCATCTTATTTTCAGGAAGGGTCTATGTAAGAGCTTTGATTTAGCAAATTCCACATACTCAACTCTCATATAGTCTTCCATCATTGCTAACACTCAAAGCATATTTTTAGAACAAATAGCATACGTCGAACACAGAGAAAGATAGTGGCTTAATGTTTCGCCTCCCAACTTGTTTATCATATAGATAATTGTCAACAATAATAATTCATGATCAAATATATTTGAATGGCCATATATGCTTGAATCTTTCCCGGCCACATGATGCTTACCAACTAAAGAATAATTGAGGTTGAAATAATAAGGAATACAATTGACTCTTGCATAAAAGTAGATACATGAAAGTAAAAGATAGGCCCTTCGCAGAGGGAAGCAGAGGTTGTCATGTGCTTTTTATTTTTGGATGTGCAAACCCTTAATGCAAAGGAACGTCACGTTGTATTACCCTTTGTGATAGCAACCTTTATTATGTAGTCCATCACTTTTATTTCTTTACCATCACACGTTCGTGCAATGCTTATTTTCCCTTACAATAAAAGATCATACATATTTAGGAGCAATTTTTATTGATTTTCGCACCGATGACAACTTACTTGAAGGATCTTATTCAATCTATAGGTAGATACGATGGACACCCATGGCATGAAACGGGGTTTAAGGGTTTTCAGATGCACAAGTAGTATCTCTACTTAGTAAAAAAATTGGCTAGCAAAAGATCCTAAGCAAGCACCACATGTTGGAGGATCCATATCAATATAACTTCTATACAAATATACCCAAACATAACTCATTCGTTGGCTTCCCTGTCCAACTTCAACTAATTTGCTCAAGTTTGAAAATAATTAATAGGGCTCACAATCAGAGAAGATGTCCAAGATAGTATATTTATATGTGAAATCTCTCTTCCTTCAATATTCTTTCATGAATTGTTCAAGTGACTAATGCGGTGTTTGCTAACTTTCAATAAATTTTACCACCTATACTTCTTATATTTGAATTCATTACTCCCGATGGGATAAGCATATAAAACATATATAATTTGATATTTATGATATTCAATTCAGTCAACCATTTACTCATAGGATATAAGTGAAGCATGAGAGTAAATGACAAAACTACTCCAGAAAGATATAAGTGAAGATCAATGAGTAGTCAAATAGTTAAATAGCCATGGGAGGATTCTCTCTCATTCAAGATTTCAGATCCCATGATTTTATTCAAACAACAAGTAAAATGAAAATACGCTCCAAGCAAAACACATATCATGTGATGAATAAAAATATAGCTCCAAGTAAGGTGTACCGATAGTGTTGAAGACGAAAGAGGGGATGCCTTCCAGGGCATCCTGATACGTCTCCGTCATATCTATAATTTTTTATTGTTCCATGCCAATATTCTACAACTTTTACATACTTTTGGCAACAATTTATATCATTTTCTTGGACTAACACATTGATCCAGTGCCCAATGCCAGTTCCTGTTTATTGCATGTTTTTTGTTTCGCAGAAAATCCATATCAAACGGAGTCCAAATGCGACAAAAACTTACAAAGATTGTTTTTGGAATATATGCGATTTTTGGGAAAAAGAATCAACTTGAGATGATGCCCGAGCGGGCCAGAAGGCAGGGGAGCGTGCCCTAGGGGGTAGGGTGCGCCCTGGGCCCTTGTTGCCACCCCATAAGGTGGTTGGTGCCCTTCTTTCACCGTAAGAAACCTAATATCCGGATAAAAATCTTGTTAAAATTTCATCCCAGTTGGAGTTACGGGTCTTCGAGAAATTAAGAAATAGTGAAAGGCAAGAATCTGGGAGCGCAGAAATAGAAGGAAACACACACACACACACAGAGAGAGAGAGAGAGAGAGAGAGATCCAATCTCGGAGGTGCTCCCACCCCTCCGCCGCTATGGAGTCTAAGGACCATAGGGGAAACCCTCCTCCCATCTAGGGGGAGGCCAAGGAAGAAGAAGAAGGAGGGGGTCTCTCCTCCCCTCTCCCGGTGGCACCGGAATGCCGCCGGGGCCATCATCGTGAGGGTGATCTACACCAACAACTTCGCCGCCTTCATCACCAACTCTCTCCACCTCTATGCAGCGGTGTAACACCTATTCTCCCCGTTGTAATCTCTACTTAAACATGGTTCTCAGCGCTATATATTATTTCCCAGTGATGTATGGCTATCCTATGATGTTTGAGTAGATCCGTGTTGTCCTATGGGTTGATTGATGATCGTGATTTGTTTGAGTTGCATGTTTTATTATTAGTGTTGTCCTATGGTGCTCTCCGTGTCGCGCAAGCATGAGGGTTCCCCGCTGTAGGGTTTCCAATATGTTCATGATTTGCTTATGGTGGGTTGCTAGAGTGACAGAAGATTAAACCTGAGTAAGTAGGTTGTTTGCGTATGGGAGTAAAGAGGACTTGATACTTTAATGCTATGGTTGGGTTTTACCTTAATGATATTTAGTAGTTACGGATGTTTGCTAGAGTTCCAATTATAAGTGTGTATGATCCAAGGAGAGAAAGTATATTAGCTTATGCCTCTCCCTCATATAAAATTACAATAATGATTACCGGTCTAGTTATCGATTGCCTAGGGACAAATAACTTTCTTGTGACAAAAATCTCTCTACTAAAACTAACTTATTTATTTATTTATCTAAACAGCCCCTAGCTTTTACTTACGTGTTCTTTATTATCTTGAAAATCTATCCCGTTAGACCTACAAAGTACTTCTATTTTCATACTTGTTCTAGGTAAAGCGAACATTAAGTGTGCGTAGAGTTGTATCGGTGGTTGGTAGAATTTGAAGGAATATTTGTTCTACCTTTAGATCCTCATTGGGTTCGACACTCTTACTTACCGAGAAAGGCTACAATTGATCCCCTATACTTGTGGGTTATCAAGACCTTTTTCTAGCGCCGTTGCCGGGGAGCAATAACATGGGGTGAATATTCTCGTGTGTGCTTGTTTGCTTTATCACTAAGTAGATTTTATTTTCTGTTCTAAGTTGTTATCTATCTTTAGTTATGGATATGGAACACGAAATACCAAAAAAATATGTTTACTTTCTACTCATGGAGATGGGGAACCTCCTAAAACCCTCGATGCTCATTATGTGAAAGATATTATGCACTACTTTAATAATCCTGAGAAAACCCCATTCAATTATATGATGGGAGACACGTTGGATCAACGTGAATACTTTAGGGATTATCGCTTGACTTGAAAATGGAAACTCTTATGGGATCAAATTCATATGTTGCATTGGTATGCTCGACAACTATGCTTGAGATATGATTATATTTGTTGCTCTAGGATGAAGGCTCCACACCTTCCCTTTTCATGCAAATTTAACGATAATGAAACCTTGGCTTCTTATGCTAATGGTATATATGATTACTATGATGTGGAATGAATAGAAGAATTCATTGCTTTTAAGGGTGCTTATGAAATTGAATCTTTGTTTGAAAAGTATGAACCTCTTGATGATGATGTTTATAGGCCGGAAAAATTTGGTATACTTAAATATTGCTATGAGAATTATGAATATAATGTCAATATTGATGAGTTTATTAAGAAAGCCTCCACTATCCAAGTAGAGACTAATATTTTGCAGGAAACTATGGAAGAAGAAATTGATGACAGTATGAGCTCATTGGATGAAAAAGATGAGGAGGAGAGTGAAGAACAAAAGGAGGAAGAGCGGATTGGCTACCCTTGCCCACCTTCTAATGAGATTAACTCTTCAACTCATACATTGTTTAATTTCCTTCGTGCTTACCGAAGGATGATTGCTATGATAATTGCTATGATCCCGTTGATTCATTTGAAATATCCTTTTTTGATGAACTTGATGCTTGCTATGCTTGTGGCCAAGATGCCAATATGAATGATGCTAATGGAGATGAACTTGCTATAGTTCCTTATTTTATGAAAGAAATTGTTGCTATTGCACCCACACATGATAGTCCTATTATCTTTTTGAATTCACCCAACTACACTATATTGGAGAAATTTGCGCTTATTAAGGATTATATTGATGGGTTGCATTTTACTATTGCACATGACAATTTTGATAGATATAATATGCATGTGCTTGCTGCTCCTACTTGCAATTATTATGAGAGAGGAACTATATCTCCGCCTCTCTATGTTTCCAATACAATAAAATTGCAAGAAACTATTTATGCTATGTATTGGCATTTACTTTGTGTGCATGAATTGTTCTTTTATGACATGCCGATGCATAGGAAGAGAGTTAGATTTCAATGTTGCATGATATATGTTACTTTGTGCTCACTACTAAATCACAAATCATTGTTAATTAAAATTGGCTTTGATATACCTTGGGATCTGGGTGGATCCATTACTTGAGTACTATATGCCTAGCTTAATGGCTTTAAAGAAAGTGCTGCCAAGGAGATGATACGTCTCTGTTGTATCTATAGTTTTTGATTTTTTTTCATGCCAATATTATACAACTTTCACATACTTTTGGCAACTTTTTATATGATTTATTGGACTAACCAATTGATCTAGTGCTTGGTGCCAGTTCCTGTTTTCTGCATGTTTTTTGTATCGCAGAGTATCCATATCAAACGAAGTCCAAATGCAATAAAATTTCACGGAGAATTATTTTGGAATATGTGTGATTTTTAGGAGGTGGAATCAATGCAAACGGGGGCCCATAGAGCCCAAAACCCACCAGGGCGTGCCAGATACCCTTGGCGCGCCCAGGTCTCTTTTGCCCTCCTTGAACGTCAGTTGGAGATCTACTTCGGGCGCAAGGAAGCTTATATCCAGAAAAAATCGTGTTAAAATCCCAGCGCAATAGGTGTTACGAATCTCCTAGAATATAAAAAACGATTTTCGGCCAGATCTGGGGAACGCGAAATAGAAGAGAACAGAGAGGGAGATCCAATCTCGGAGGGGCTCCCACCCCTCCACTGCCATGGAGACCAAGGACCAGAGGGGGAACTCTCCTCCCATCTAGGGGGAGGCCAAGGAAGAATATGAAGGAGGGGGGCTCTCTCCCCCTCGCTTCCTATGGCGCCGGAGTGCCACCGGGGCAACGATCGGGACAACGATCTAGATCAAAAATCTTGCTACCGTCAACACCAACTTTATGAAGGAAATATGCCCTAGAGGCAATAATAAAGTTATTATTTATTTCCTCATATCATGATAAATGTTTATTATTCATGCTAGAATTGTATTAACCGGAAACATGATACATGTGTGAATACATAGACAAACATATAGTCACTAGTATTCCTCTACCTGACTAGCGCATTAATCAAAGATGGTTATGTTTCCTAACCATTGACATGTGTTGTCATTTGATTAATGGGATCACATCATTAGGAGAATGAGGTGATTGACATGACCCATCCCGTTAGCTTAGCACTTGATCGTTTAGTATTCTGCTATTGCTTCCTTCATGACTTATACATGTTCCTGTAACTATGAGAATTGTGTAACTCCCGTTTACCGGAGGAACACTTTGGGTACTACCAAACGTCACAACGTAACTGGGTGATTATAAAGGAGTACTACAGGTGTCTCCGAAGGTACATGTTGAGTTAACATAATTCGAGATTAGGTTTTGTCACTCCGATTGTCGGAGAGGTATCTCTGGGCCCTCTCGGCAATGCTCATCACCTAAGCCTTGCAAGCATGTAACTAATGAGTTAGTTATAAGATGAAGTATTACAGAACGAGTAAAGAGACTTGTCGATAACGAGATTGAACTAGGTATTGGATACCGACGATCGAATCTCGGACAAGTAACATACCGATGACAAAGGGAACAACGTATGTTGTTATGCGGTTTGACCGATAAAGATCTTCGTAGAATATGTAGGAACCAATATGGGCATCCAGGTCCCGCTATTGGTTATTGACCAGAGATGTGTCTCAGTCATGTCTACATCGTTCTCGAACCGTAGGGTCCGCACGCTTAAGGTTTCGATGACAGTTATATTATGAGTTTATGTATTTTGATGTACCGAAGGTTGTTCGGAGTCCCGGATATGATTACAGACATGACGAGGAGTCTCGAAATGGTCGAGACATAAAGATTGATATATTAGACGGATATATTTGGACACCAGAAAGGTTCCGGAGAAGTTTGGAGCCCCGGGAGGTTACCGGAACCCCCCGGGAGGTATATGGGCCTTATTGGGCCCATGTAGGAGGAAGAGAGAAGGAGCAAGGGAAGGGGGCGCGCCCCCCCAAGCCCAATCCGAATTGGGGAAGGGGGCCGGCCCCCCCTTTCCTTTCTCCTTCCCCCTCTTCCTATTACTACTACTAGTACTACTTCCTAATACTAGTACTCTTTCCTCCCCCCTCCAAATAAGATAAGGAAAAAAAGAGGGAAACCTACTTGGAGTAGGTTTCCCCCTCCTCATGGCGCGCCCCCCCTAGGGCCGGCCACCTCCTCCCTCCCTCCTTTATATACGGGGGTAGGGGGGCACCCTAGGACACACAAGTTGATCATTGATCGTTCCTTAGCCGTGTGCGGTGCCCCCCTCCACGATATTACACCTCGGTCATATTGTAGCGGTGCTTAGGCGAAGCCCTGCAACAGGAGAACATCAAGATCGTCACCATGCCATCGTGCTGACGGAACTCCCCCTCGGCGCCTCTGCTGGATCGGAGATCGAGGCTGTGTCATCGAGCTGTACGCGTGTCAAGAACTCGGAGGTGCCGGAGTAACGGTACTTGGATCGGTTGAACCGGAGGACGTACGACTACTTCCTCTACGTTGCGTCAACGCTTCCGCTTCGGTCTACGAGGGTACGTAGACAACACTCTCCCCTCGTTGCTATATCATCACCATGATCTTGCGTGTGCGTAGGAAAATTTTGAAATTACTACGTTCCCCAACAGTGGCATCCGAGCCTAGGTTTTATGTGTTGATTTTATATGCACGAGTAGAACACAAGTAAGTTGTGGACGATATAAGTCATACTGCCTACCAGCATGTCATACTTTGGTTCAGCGGTATTGTGAGATGAAGCGGCCCGGACCGACATTACGCGTACGCTTCCGCGAGACTGGTTTCACCGTTACGAGCACTCGTGCTTAAAGGTGGCTGGCGGGTGTCTGTCTCTCTCACTTTAGTTGAACCGAGTGTGGCTACGCCCGGTCCTTGTGAAGGTTAAAACGGAGTCTATTTGACAAACTATCGTTGTGGTTTTGATGCGTAGGTGAGATTGGTTCTTGCTTAAGCCCGTAGCAGCCACGTAAAATTTGCAACAACAAAGTAGAGGACGTCTAACTTGTTTTTGCAGGGCATGTTGTGATGTGATATGGCCAAGACATGATGCTATATTTTATTGTATGAGATGATCATGTTTTGTAACCGAAGTTATCGGCAACTGGCAGGAGCCATATGGTTGTCGCTTTATTGTATGAAATGCAAACGCCCTGTAATTGCTTTACTTTATCACTAAGCGGTAGCGATAGTCGTAGAAGCAATAGATGGCGTAACGACAACGATGCTACGATGGAGATCAAGGTGTCGCACCGGTGACGATGGTGATCACGACGGTGCTTCGAAGATGGAGATCACAAGCACAAGATGATGATGGCCATATCGTATCACTTATATTGATTGCATGTGATGTTTATCCTTTATGCATCTTATCTTGATTTGATTGACGGTAGCATTTTAAGATGATCTCTCACTAATTATCAAGAAGTGTTCTCCCTGAGTATGCACCGTTGCGAAAGTTCTTCGTGCTGAGACACCACGTGATGATCGGGTGTGATAGGCTCTACGTTCAAATACAACGGGTGCAAAACAGTTGCACACGCGGAATACTCAGGTTATACTTGACGAGCCTAGCATATACAGATATGGCCTCGGAACACGGGGACCGAAAGGTCGAGCGTGAATCATATAGTAGATATGATCAACATAGAGATGTTCACCATTGAAACTACTCCATCTCACGTGATGATCGGACATGGTTTAGTCGATTTGGATCACGTAATCACTTAGATGACTAGAGAGATGTCTGTCTAAGTGGGAGTTCTTTAGTAATATGATTAATTGAACTTAAATTTATCATGAACTTAGTACCTGATAGTATTTTGCTTGTCTATGTTTGTTTGTAGACAGATGGCTCGTGCTATTGTTCCATTGAATTTTAATGCGTTCCTTGAGAAAGCAAAGTTGAAAGATGATGGTAGCAATTACACGGACTGGGTCCGTAACCTGAGGATTATCCTCATTGCTGCACAGAAGAGTTACGTCCTGGAAGCACCACTGGGTGCCAGGCCTGCTGCTGATGCAACTGACGATGTTAAGAACGTCTGGTAGAGCAAAGCTGATGACTACTCTATAGTTCAGTGTGCCATGCTTTACGGCTTAGAACCGGGTCTTCAACGACGTTTTGAACGTCATGGGGCATATGAGATGTTCCAGGAGTTGAAGTTAATATTTCAAGCAAATGCCCGAATTGAGAGATATGAAGTCTCCAATAAGTTCTACAGCTGCAAGATGGAGGAGAACAGTTCTGTCAGTGAGCATATACTCAAAATGTCTGGGTATAATAATCACTTGATTCAACTGGGAGTTAATCTTCCGGATGATAGCGTCATTGACAGAATTCTCCAATCACTGCCACCAAGCTACAAGAGCTTTGTGATGAACTATAATATGCAAGGGATGAACAAGACTATTCCCGAGCTCTTCGCGATGCTGAAAGCCGCGGAGGTAGAAATCAAAAAGGAGCATCAAGTGTTGATGGTCAACAAGACCACTGGTTTCAAGAAAAGGGGCAAAGGGAAGAAGAAGGGGAACTTCAAAAGGAACGGCAAACAAGTTGCTTCTCAAGTGAAGAAACCCAAGTCTGGACCTAAGCCTGAAACTGAGTGCTTCTACTGCAAGCAGACTGGACACTGGAAGCGGAACTACCCCAAGTATTTGGCGGATAAGAAGGATGGCAAAGTAAACAAAGGTATATTTGATATACATGTTATTGATGTGTACTTTACTAGTGTTTATAGCAACCCCTTAGTAATTGGTACTGGTTCAGTTGCTAAGAGTAGTAACTCAAAACGGGAGTTGCAGAATAAACAGAAACTAGTTAAGGGTGAAGTGACGATGTGTGTTGAAAGTAGTTTCAAGATTGATATGATCATCATCGCACACTCCCTATACTTTCGGGATTAGTGTTGAACCTAAATAAATGTTATTTGGTGTTTGCGTTGAGCATGAATATGATTTGATCGTGTTTATTGCAATACGATTATTCATTTAAGTAAGAGAATAAACTGTTGTTCTGTTTACATGAATAAAACCTTATATGGTTACACACCCAATGAAAATGGTTCATTGGATCTCGATCGTAGTGATACACATATTCATAATATTGAAACCAAAAGATGCAAAGTTAATAATGATAGTGCAACTTATTTGTGGCACTGCCATTTAGGTCATATCAGTGTAAAACGCATGAAGAAACTCCATACTGATGGACTTCTGGAATCACTTGATTATGAATCACTTGGTACTTGCGAACCGTGCCTCATGGGCAAGATGACCAAAACACCGTTCTCCGGATCTATGGAGAGAGCAACAGATTTGTTGGAAATCATACATACAGATGTATGTGGTCCGATGAATGTTGAGGCTCGTGGCGGATATCGTTATTTCCTCACCTTCACAGATGATTTGAGCAGATATGGGTATATCTACTTGATGAAGCACAAGTCTGAAACATTTGAAAAGTTCAAAGAATTTCAGAGTGAAGTAGAAAATCATCGTAACAAGAAAATAAAGTTTCTACGATCTGATCGTGGAGGAGAATATTTGAGTTACGAGTTTGGTTTACATTTGAAACAATGTGGAATAGTTTCGCAACTCACGCCACCTGGAACACCACAGCGAAATGGTGTGTCCGAATGTCGTAATCGTACTTTACTTGATATGGTGCGATCTATGATGTCTCTTACCGATTTACCGCTATCGTTTTGGGGTTATGCTTTAGAGACGGCCGCATTCACGTTAAATAGGGCACCATCAAAATCTGTTGAGACGACGCCTTATGAACTGTGGTTTGGCAAGAAACCAAAGTTGTCGTTTCTCAAAGTTTGGGGCTGCGATGCTTATGTGAAGAAACTTCAACCAGATAAGCTCGAACCCAAATCGGAGAAATGTGTCTTCATAGGATACCCAAAGGAGACAATTGGGTACACCTTCTATCACAGATCTGAAGGCAAGATTTTCGTTGCTAAAATCGGATCCTTTCTAGAGAAGGAGTTTCTCTCGAAAGAAGTGAGTGGGAGGAAAGTAGAACTTGATGAGATAACTGTATCTACTCCCTTATTGGAAAGTAGTTCATCACAAGAACCGGTTCCTGTGACAACTACACCAATTAGTGAGGAAGCTAATGATATTAATCATGAAACTTCAGATCAAGTTTCTACTGAACCTCGTAGGTCTACCAGAGTAAGATCCGCACCAGAGTGGTACGGAAATCCTATTCTGGAAGTCATGTTACTAGACCATGATGAACCTACGAACTATGAGGAAGCGATGATGAGCCCAGATTCCGCAAAATGGCTAGAGGCCATGAAATCTGAGATAGGATCCATGTATGAAAACAAAGTATGGACTTTGGTTGACTTGCCCGATGATCGGCAAGCCATTGAGAATAAATGGATCTTTAAGAAGAAGACTGACGCTGATGGTAATGTTACTGTCTACAAAGCTCGACTTGTTGCAAAAGGTTTTCGACAAGTTCAAGGGGTTGACTACGATGAGACTTTCTCACCCGTAGCGATGCTTAAGTCTGTCCGAATCATGTTGGCTATTGCTGCATTTCATGATTATGAAATTTGGCAAATGGATGTCAAAACTGCATTCTTGAATGGATTTCTAGAAGAAGAGTTGTATATGATGCAACCTGAAGGTTTTGTTGATCCAAAAGGTGTTGACAAAGTGTGCAAGCTCCAACGTTCCATTTATGGACTGGTGCAAGCATCTCGGAGTTGGAATAAACGTTTTGATAGTGTGATCAAAGCATATGGTTTTATACAGACTTTTGGAGAAGCCTGTATTTACAAGAAAGTGAGTGGGAGCTCTGTAGCATTTCTAGTTTTATATGTTGATGACATATTATTAATTGGAAATGATATAGAATTTCTGGATAGCATAAAGGGATACTTGAATAAAAGTTTTTCTATGAAAGACCTCGGTGAAGCTGCTTACATATTGGGCATCAAGATCTATAGAGATAGATCAAGACGCTTAATAGGACTTTCACAAAGTACATACCTTGACAAAATTTTGAAAAAGTTCAAAATGGATCAGGCAAAGAAAGGATTCTTGCCTGTGCTACAAGGTGTGAAGTTGAGTCAAACTCAATGCCCGACCATAGCAGAAGATAGAGAGAAAATGAAAGATGTTCCCTATGCTTCAGCCATAGGCTCTATCATGTATGCAATGCTGTGTACCAGACCTGGCGTATGCTTAGCAATAAGCTTGGCAGGTAGGTACCAAAGTAATCCAGGAGTGGATCACTGGACAGCGGTCAAGAACATCCTGAAATACCTGAAAAGGACTAAGGATATGTTTCTCGTATATGGAGGTGACAAAGAGCTAGTCATAAATGGTTACGTCGATGCAAGCTTTGACACTGATCCGGATGATTCTAAATCGCAGACCGGATACGTGTTTTTATTAAATGGTGGAGCTGTAAGTTGGTGCAGTTCTAAACAAAGCGTCGTGGTAGGATCTACATGTGAAGCGGAGTACATAGCTGCTTCTGAAGCAGCAAATGAAGGAGTCTGGATGAAGGAGTTCATTTCCGATCTAGGTGTCATACCTAGTGCATCGGGACCAATGAAGATCTTCTGTGACAATACTGGTGCAATTGCCTTGGCAAAGGAATCCAGATTTCACAAGAGGACCAAGCACATCAAGAGACGCTTCAATTCCATTCGGGACCAAGTCCAAGTGGGAGACATAGAGATTTGCAAGATACATACGGATCTGAATGTTGCAGACCCGTTGACTAAGCCTCTCTCACGAGCAAAACATGATCAGCACCAAGACTCCATGGGTGTTAGAATCATTACTATGTAATCTAGATTATTGACTCTAGTGCAAGTGGGAGACTGAAGGAAATATGCCCTAGAGGCAATAATAAAGTTATTATTTATTTCCTCATATCATGATAAATGTTTATTATTCATGCTAGAATTGTATTAACCGGAAACATGATACATGTGTGAATACATAGACAAACATATAGTCACTAGTATGCCTCTACCTGACTAGCGCATTAATCAAAGATGGTTATGTTTCCTAACCATTGACATGTGTTGTCATTTGATTAATGGGATCACATCATTAGGAGAATGAGGTGATTGACATGACCCATCCCGTTAGCTTAGCACTTGATCGTTTAGTATTCTGCTATTGCTTCCTTCATGACTTATACATGTTCCTGTAACTATGAGAATTGTGTAACTCCCGTTTACCGGAGGAACACTTTGGGTACTACCAAACGTCACAACGTAACTGGGTGATTATAAAGGAGTACTACAGGTGTCTCCGAAGGTACATGTTGAGTTAACATAATTCGAGATTAGGTTTTGTCACTCCGATTGTCGGAGAGGTATCTCTGGGCCCTCTCGGCAATGCTCATCACCTAAGCCTTGCAAGCATGTAACTAATGAGTTAGTTATAAGATGAAGTATTACAGAACGAGTAAAGAGACTTGTCGATAACGAGATTGAACTAGGTATTGGATACTGACGATCGAATCTCGGACAAGTAACATACTGATGACAAAGGGAACAACGTATGTTGTTATGCGTTTTGACCGATAAAGATCTTCGTAGAATATGTAGGAACCAATATGGGCATCCAGGTCCCGCTATTGGTTATTGACCAGAGATGTGTCTCAGTCATGTCTACATCGTTCTCGAACCGTAGGGTCCGCACGCTTAAGGTTTCGATGACAGTTATATTATGAGTTTATGTATTTTGATGTACCGAAGGTTGTTCAGAGTCCCGGATATGATTACGGACATGACGAGGAGTCTCGAAATGGTCGAGACATAAAGATTGATATATTGGACGGATATATTTGGACACCGGAAAGGTTCTGGAGAAGTTTGGAGCCCCGGGAGGTTACCGGAACCCCCCGGGAGGTATATGGGCCTTATTGGGCCCATGTAGGAGGAAGAGAGAAGGAGCAAGGGAAGGGGGCGCGCCCCCCCAAGCCCAATCCGAATTGGGGAAGGGGGCCGGCCCCCCCTTTCCTTTCTCCTTCCCCCTCTTCCTATTACTACTACTAGTACTACTTCCTAATACTAGTACTCTTTCCTTCCCCCTCCTCATGGCGCGCCCCCCCTAGGGCCGGCCACCTCCTCCCTCCCTCCTTTATATACGGGGGTAGGGGGGCACCCTAGGACACACAAGTTGATCATTGATCGTTCCTTAGCCGTGTGCGGTGCCCCCCTCCACGATATTACACCTCGGTCATATTGTAGCGGTGCTTAGGCGAAGCCCTGCAACAGGAGAACATCAAGATCGTCACCACGCCGTCGTGCTGACGGAACTCCCCCTCGGCGCCTCTGCTGGATCGGAGATCGAGGGTGTGTCATCGAGCTGTACGCGTGTCAAGAACTCGGAGGTGGCGAAGTAACGGTACTTGGATCGGTTGAACCGGAGGACGTACGACTACTTCCTCTACGTTGCGTCAACGCTTCCGCTTCGGTCTACGAGGGTACGTAGACAACACTCTCCCCTCGTTGCTATATCATCACCATGATCTTGCGTGTGCGTAGGAAAATTTTGAAATTACTACGTTCCCCAACACTTTATCCCCTTCTATGCAGTGGTTTAACACCTCTTCCCCCGATGTAATCTCTACTTAAACATGGTGCTCAACTCCATATATTCCCAATGATCTATGGTTATCCTATGATGTTTGAGTAGATTCATTTTGTCCTATGGGTTAATCGTGATCTTGGTTGGTATGTGTGACGCCCCGAGACCGTTGTGCCAGGTGTCTTCTAGTTATTCGCTGTCGTTGCCATGTCATTTGCTTGCGTGTCGCATCTTATCATGTCATCTTGTGCATTGCATCATCATATTTTAAACTTGCATTCGTCCGGGTTCTCCGAGTTCTCTCCGTTGTCCGTTCTGAGCCCAACCACACTTGCACGCGCCCGCGGCATGTCCGAAATAGTATTTTATAAGTGGCCGGAAAATGTTCTCGGAATGGGATGAGAGTTGACGTGTGGTCTTATTATAGTGTAGATAGACCGCGTGTCAAGTTTCATCGCATTCGGAGTTCGTTTGATAGCCCAACGGGTAACTATAGTGACATTATAGTCGGTCAAACGTCGGACGTTTTCGGTCTCCGGAAACAGTCATCGGGCCTCCCTCTCTTCTCTTCTCTTAGCTCGAGACCGTCTACACAGCCCACTACCTACCGCCAGGTCCAACCTAACCTCTCTCGTCAGCCCGCGGACCCCCTCGCGCGCGCGTCCGGAAGCTGTCCCGGACCCGACCCGGGCAGTCGTCACCGTTGGTTCCAGTTCATCCCCAAACGTCTACAAAACATCTCCGTTTTTCTTTTTGGACTCCCTACCTATTTTATTCTCGTCCGTCGGATTTTGATCCGATGATCCAAATCCGCTCCTTTAATCCTTTTGCTATATATAACAGACCAAACCCTAAAAACTAGGTCATTTGTCCCCCTCAGCCGCCGCCACACTCCAAATCCCCCTCGGGATCCATCCCCTCGGTAGCCGCCGCATCTTCCTCATTTTTCTCAGCCACCCAATCAGATCCACTTCCCCTCCCTCGGATCCACTCCACCAACCACCGCAGCCTTCTCCCACTTGATCTGGACCGCCAGATCTATGATCCGACGGCCCAGGAGGCTCCCATCGCCCCAGCCTCGCCTCCCGCACCCTCCCGCAGAGGCACTCACCTCGACCCCAAGCGGATCGAGCCAACCGTCCCCGCCGGCGATGGGAAGCAGCACCAGCAGGACCCCGCGGCCTCCTCTGACCTCTCCTCGAGCCAACAGGTCCAAGGCCCCGTCCCTCTCTCTTCTTCCTTTATCGTTTCTTCTCTCTCTCACGTGTCTTCCCTTCTCTCTGTACCACTGCAACAGGGAGCACGTCAGGCGCCATGGCTGCCGAAGGAACTCCGCCACCTCGCCGATTCCACACCTTCAGGTCACCGTCCCTGCCGGACCTGCAGGAGGCCAAGTCCAACGCCGTGCTTCTTCTCTACCCCGAGCTCCTCCCACGGTGCCCTTGTTCCTGAGCACGCCGACACCGCCGCCTTGGTTTCCTGTGCCGAAGCACCACCTCACGCACCTCCGTCCTTGAGAAGGAGCTCGACCTGCTACCGGCGACCTCGCCCTCCGACGACCTCCATCGCCCAGGGCCCCGGCGACCTCTCCGCCCCGACCTCCACCGCCGTAGCGGCGAGCGTGACGTGGGAGCACCGCCTGCATCGCTGCTGCCGTCTCAAACCTCTCCTGCCGCTCCTTCATAGACCCCGCGCCAAGTACTTGCCTCGCCGAAGTGATCCTCGCCGCCGCTCTTCTCCCTCCGCCTTGCCCGCTCGCCGGAGCTCGGGCGCTGCTCAGCTTTGTGCCAGCTGGCCCTGTCGTGCGCTGCTCTGCTTCGGCCAAGCCTCCCTGTTGACCCGTTCAAGCGCCAGCGTGGGCAGCCACCTGGCCCTCAAGCCTCCCCGTGGCCCAGATCTGTTAGACCAGTTGCGGGCATGCCTCCTCCTCTCCATAGTTCCGGGCCAAGGCCCATGGTGAGCGCCCAGCCGCCCCTGTTTCGGTCCAGTTCCTATTTTTTTTTTCAGATCTGCGTTTTTAGTATTTTTTCCAAAGACAACAGTTTTTGCAGAAAACCCCCTAGACTTCATGCATCTAATTACTAATTAACCGTGCATCGGATTAAAACAATTTATATATGAAATATGCTTAGTTTTTCATCTAGCTTCATAATATGTCTTTTTCATCCATGTTTAAAATGCTTAAAATGTTGTTTGTTTAAATTTGCTTAAATAACATGCTAAAATGATTTAATTCATAACTAATTAACTGTAGCCCCAAATTGAATAAACTTTATATGTAAATGGGGTGAAAAAATGCCTAGTTTAACGTGGTGACATTGCTTTGCATGTTTAATAACTACAAAATATGGTTTAGGGCAGAACAGTACCAAACCTTAAAATATGCACATGAGGAGTTTCCGGAATTGTTGTTTGTTATTTCCGGCCTCATTTAAACTTGACTAGACAGTTAGTTAACTTATGCTTCACCCCTTGCCATGGTTAACAACATTTAATTTTGTTGGGTACCTAAACAAGAGAGAACTAAATAAGTCATGTGGTGTTCCGTCAACATGCAACTCATTGCATATTGAGCTCCATTTAATTTGTAGGATTGTTTGTGCATTTTGCCATGCCATGCCTCATTAAACCGGACATGCATCATACTTGGTTGTGCATCATGCCATGTTTATGTGGTGGTTGTTTACTATGTTGTTTGCTTCTTTCCGGTGTTGCTTCTTCGGGTTGGTTCCGATAACGTCGTGTGTGTGAGGATCCGTTCGACTACGTCCATTTGTCTTCTTCACGGACTCGTTCTTCTTCCTTTCGGGATCTCAGGCAAGATGACCATACCGTCGAAATCACTTCTATCTTTGCTTGCTAGATGCTCGCTCTTTTGCTATGCCTATGCTGCGATACCTACCACTTGGTATATCATGCCTCCCATATTGCCATGGCAAGCCTCTAACCCACCTTGTCCTAGCAAACCATTGTTTGGCTATGTTACCGCTTTGCTCAGCCCCTCTTATAGCATTGCTAGTTGCAGGTGAAGATGGAGTTTGTTCCATGTTGGAACATGGATATTTGTTGGGATATCACAATATCTCTTATTTAATTAATGCATCTATATACTTGGTAAAGGGTGGAAGGCTTGGCCTTATGCCTGGTGTTTTGTTCCACTCTTGCCGCCCTAGTTTCCGTCATACCGGTGTTATGTTCCTTGATTTTGCATTCCTTACATGGTTGGGTTATAATGGGAACCCCTTGACAGTTCGCCTTGAATAAAACTCCTCCAGCAAGGTCCAACATTGGTTTTACCATTTGCCACCTAGCTTTTCTTTCCCTTGGGTTCTGCATACTCAAGGGTCATCTTTATTTAAACCCCTCAAGCCAGTGCTCCTCTGATTGTTGGTCCAACCTGTCAGCTGCCGGTGGCCACCAGGGGCAACTCTGGGCTGGCCTACCGGAACCTTGGACAATCCAGTGTGCCCTGAGAACGAGATATGTGCAGCTCCTATCGGGATTTGTCGGCACATTCAGGTGGCTTTGCTGGTCTTATTTTACCATTGTCGAGATGTCTTGTAACCGGGATTCCGAGTCTGATTGGGTCTTCCTGGGAGAAGGAATATCCTTCGTTGACCGTGAGAGCTTGTGATGGGCTAAGTTGGGACACCCCTGCAAGGATTTGAACTTTCGAAAGTCATGCCCGTGGTTATGGGCAGATGAGAATTTGTTAATGTCCGGTTGTAGAAAACTCGACACTTAACTTAATTAAAATGCATCAACCACGTGTGTAGCCGTTTTGGTCTCTTTCCGGCGGAGTCCGGGAAGTGAACACGGTGTTGGAGTTATGCTTGACGTAGGTTGTTCTAGAATCACTTCTTGATCATAGTTGTTCGACCGTGCTTTGCCTTATCTTCTCGCTCTCTTTTGCGTATGTTAGCCACCAAATATGCTAGTCGCTTGCTGCAGCTCCACCTCATACCTTTTTACCCCTACCTATAAGCTTAAATAGTCTTGATCGCGAGGGTGTGAGATTGCTGAGTCCCCGTGACTCACAGATACTTCCAAAACCAGTTTGCAGGTGCCGATGAAACCATGTAGGTGACGCAACCGAGCTCAAGGCGGAGCTCGATGAAGATCGTGTTCTTTATGTTGTTTATTTCCAGTTGATCAGTAGTGGAGCCCAGTTGGGATGATCGGGGATCTGTGTAGCTTTTGAGGTAGTCTTCTTTTATTTTGGGTTCCATAGTCGGACCTTGTGTGTATCTGGATGATGTAATGCTTTATTCATGTATTGTGTGAAGTGGCGATTGTAAGCCAACTATGTATCTCTTTCCCTTATGTATTACATGGGTTGTGTGAAGATTACCTCACTTGCGGCATTGCTTTCAATGCGGTTATGCCTCTAAGTCGTGCGTCGACACATGGGAGATATAGCCGCATCGAGGGCATTACAAGTTGGTAATCAGAGCTTTCCCCGACTTAGGAGCCCCTTGCTTGATCGAATCGCTGGCGTTGTTGAGTCTAGAAAAATGTTTTGAGTCATTTAGGATTATATATATCGGAGAGTAGGATTTCTTTTTTACTCCTCAGTCCCTTCGTCGCTCTGGTGAGGCATCCTGACGTAGAGTTTTGACTCTTCTCTTCTCAAATTTCACTATATATTTTTAGGATCACGGGGTATCTTGGAATCGTTCCGATGGTTTTGTGACGAGAACATTGTTCTTGGTGCCTCCTGACATTTAGGGGTTGTGGCAGTGTCCTGGGGAGTTGAGCTCCGAGGTGTTGTCGTCACAATTTTATCATTGCAGTCCTGGAATACCTGAGTTTCGCTGACATCGAAAATCTCTTTTATGCAGTTGTTGGTGAGATAACCTCGACGCCACCCAGTACTGGGGCGGGAGTTCGGGAGTATTGCCATAACTCATATAACGGATGCTTTTTCAAAGGTTGAGGTAAATGATTTCCGAAGGTTTCTTGGTTATGTGTTAAAGGATGGATACAGCTGGATGTAGGATTTGTTAGTTTTGGGTGAGATTTTATGCTTCCCCTGTATCCCCAACACTTGATTGAATAACCGGAAAATTTCGGGAGTTTATAATTCGTAATTCAAGTAGCTCTTAGGATATCTTTCCGACGGATGTATGATATGAAATTGGGGTTCGACATCTAGTGGTCCGCCTATCCACGGTTGATTTTACAGTGGTCTCATTGTGTCTTAAAGAGTCCTTGGCTATGCTGAGTCAGGGACGCTTCGTATGTCATGTGCACTGCCTTGTATATGATGGTGCTGTATGATTGAGCTCGTGTAGGCCCCACCACGAAAACTTCGGACGAAATCTCTAGCATATGTTTGTTCTGGCTTATTTTGCAAGCCAATCCTTTGTTTTTGTTTTCAGTTGTGGTATTCGAGTTGCTTCAAAGTCAAGTGTTGATTCCATACCTTTTCCTAAGTGGTGTTCTCATATTTCTATGTGAATACTAATCCTTCATGATAATCGAGATTGTCATGTCAATCCTTTTCAACCGGCGCGCTTCTCGTGAAGTGGATCCGATCATTTCAACATTTGCAAGATCCAATCTCAGTTTTCGTCAACGGTGTTTGCTTCATCCGTCCTAAATTGCCTTTGTTTTCCTGCCCTCCCACCCTTTTTCTTCAAGGACTCGGATTTCTTAATTCGTTATCCATTTTATGGATGTGAAGTCCCTCCATTCTTTTCCTTCAATGTTCTTATCCGGTGATTCTCAAGAAGATACTAACGAAGCTTCAAGTTCAATATTCTACATCCTTTTCCTTCTCCGGTGGATTCAATGCTAGCTTTCGGTGTTGATCATATCTTTTTCTTTGTTTCACATGCTTTCCATGATCGAAGTCCTTACCGAAGACTCTCTTAACTGATCACCTCTTAATCATTCACTTCCCGCTATACATTTGTTCCGGAGTGCTGAAGATATCTCAGAAAATTCGTGTTTTCATTTCTTAATCCATTCAAGCTACTTCGAGATTGTTATCTCATTTAAGCCATTTAATTCAACCGGCGCAATTTTCCTTTTAAATTGTTCAACGGTGTATCTTTTGAGTGGGCCCTAACCCACAGGTCTTTTCCCTGGATCTTACCTAACTCTTCTATTTTCTCGGAGCTATTCTCAAATCTTCTAAAGTTTGACGTAAGAATGAATTATCATCACTCATATGTCTTTCTCCAAGATCTTTCTAATTATTTTCATCATTGGTTCAACCTTTCAAATTTTAATTCTGGAGTGCATCAACAATTCATGGTGGTGTTTCTCGTCATCATTCTCGCATTTGAAGACCAAAAGAAGAGTTTTTCCTCCATATCTTGCTTCCTTCTCTTCAAGATTCGTGATTCTAGCTTGTTGCTATCCTCTCATGATGGTTTTCGATTGTGAGAATTCTCTTCACCCATCCGGAGCATTTCAAGAGTCTTTTCCAGTTTGATTCTTCAGAGCCAATCATCTCAGAATTATTCATTCCAGCTTTCAGCTCTCGTTCTCCAAATCTTACCGGGTGCATCATTAAAATATCCTCTAATCAGCTCATGATCTCATTGTTTCATTTGTATCTAAATTATCTCAAGCATCTTCGTTTATTTGCTAATCCTTCCCGGTGTTTCTTCATGTTTTATTCTTTCTTTTTCAATTTTTACGGTGGTTCGTTCAAGATTTCTCTTCCATTGCTATTCTATTTATTCATTCGTTGTTCCCAAATCCTACCAGTGGATCGTTGAAGACCTTCTCAAGTTTGCGCTATATCTATCTTAATCCTTTCTACGAGAATAAGTAGTATGCCAAATCCGTTTGCTCGGCATCAATTTAATTGGTGAAGGATACGCACAACATAATTCTTATTATTGTTTCATCCAAGTGATCTAATTCCCTGCTTTCCGGAGTGGTTCATCATATCACATTCTTGGTTCGAGATGCTTTATCTTCTCCTTTCCAAGAGTTCCAAGCTCTCGCAATTATATCACCACGGAGATCCATCTAATCATTGCAAGGCTTCAACCTTATTCTTTTCATCCTTCATTTCGTTTGATCATTCTTTTATTACTGGAGTTCTTCATGGAGGTTCTACATGATGGTTCATCAAGGATTTAATTCCTTCTCGAAGTGTTCATCGATATTCTTTTCAGAGTATCTCAAGTATTCTTCATCTTGCAATCAGGTGTGCAATTGTTCTCCCTTATCTCTTGAGGTGGCAATATATCATTCTTCATTCACAACAGTGAGGTATTGAAACCCATAACTTTCTTCCATGGAGTTATATTGGGTTATATTCCACCTAAAGCCTTTCCTAAGGATTGTTGCTATTTATGGTGCTCATAAAGGACCCAAGTTCTTCTTTTATCCTTCTGGTGAATAAGTTTCTCGTCTCCTTGTTGATATAAATCCAATCTATCATTTCTGTTAGTGGCAGAATTTCACATCATAGTTTTGAGAGGTCTTCCATAAGCCCACATCAAGATTATCCTTTCGTTGTTGATAATCCAACAACTCCGCTCCAGCATTTGTTGTAAGCGTGATCTTACAAGATCTTGTTTCCTTCCGTTCATTCCATCCATTCTTTCTTTTCTTCCGGTGGCATTGTGATGTTTCTCTCTTCTCTCATCATCTCAAGTTGTGAGGATCGTCTTCTTTTCGTGCCTATCCATTTAACTGGAGTGTTGTGTCCTCTGCTCAAGTTCTTTCCATCTTATCAAGTTTCATATCACTTTTCAACCGGAGTGCTGCTCGAATTGGTTCTTCCTTGTTCCTCTTTTCTAACGGAGGTTTTTCAACTTTGTTCATCTTCGTTGTATTCTTTCTTTCAATTTGTTCAACCTCTCAAGGTTCGTGGTTTCACTCGTTTGTCCAAGAAGCAACTTAGTTTTACCTTTTCTCTTCCTCTTCCGTTTTCCCTCCGGTGCCATTCTAGATCTCGGGACGAGATCCTCTCGTAGTGTTGGAGTGTTGTGACACCCCAAGACCATTGTGCCAGGTGTCTTCCAGTTATTCACTGTCATTTCCATGTCATTTGCTTGCATGTCGCATCTTATCATGTCATCTTGTGCATTGCATCATCATATTTTAAACTTGCATTCGTCTGGGTTCTCCTAGTTCTCTCCATTGTCCGTTTTGAGCCCAACCACACTTGCACGCGCCCTCGGCATGTCCAAAATAGTATTTTATAAGTGACCGGAAAATTTTCTCGGAATGGGATGAGAGTTGACGTGTGGTCTTATTATAGTGTAGATAGACCGCCTGTCAAGTTTCATCGCATTCGGAGTTCGTTTGATAGCCCAACGGATAACTATAGCGACATTATAGTCGGTCAAACGTCGGATGTTTTCGGTCTCCGGAAACAGTCGTCGGGCCTCCCTATCTTCTCTTCTCTCAGCTCGAGACCGTCTACACAGCCCACTACCTACCGCCAGGTCCAACCTAACCTCTCTCGTCAGCCCGCAGACCCCCTCGCGCGTGCGTCCGAAAGTTGTCCCGGACCCGACCCTGGCAGTCGTCACCGTTGGTTCCAGTTCATCCCCAAACGTCTACAAAACATCTCCGTTTTTCTTTTTGGACTCCCTACCTATTTTATTCTCGTCCATCGGATTTCGATCCGATGATCCAAATCCCTCTCCTTTAATCCTTTTGCTATATATATACCAGACCAAACCCTAAAAACTAGGTCGTTTGTCCCCCTCAGCCGCCGCCACACTCCAAATCCCCCTCGGGATCCATCCCCTCGGTAGCCGCCGCATCTTCCTCGTTTTTCTCAGCCACCCAACCAGATCCACTCCCCCCTCCCTCGGATCCACTCCACCAACCACCGCAGCCTTCTCCCACTCGATCTGGACCGCCAGATCTCTGATCCGACGGCCCAGGAGGCTCCCATCGCCCCAGCCTCGCCTCCCGCACCCTCCCGCAGAGGCACTCACCTCGACCCCGAGCGGATCGAGCCAGCCGTCCCCGCCAGCAATGGGAAGCAGCACCAGCAAGACCCCGCGGCCTCCTCTGACCTCTCCTCGAGCCAACAGGTCCAAGGCCCCGCCCCTCTCTCTTCTTCCTCTATCGTTTTTCTCTCTCTCACGCGTCTTCCCTTCTCTCTGTACCGCTGCAACAGGGAGCATGTTAGGCGCCATGGCTACCGAAGGAACTCCGCCGCCTCGCCGATTCCACGCCTTCACGTCGCTGTCCCTGCCGGACCTGCAGGACGCCAAGTCCAACACCGTGCTTCTTCTCTACCCCGAGCTCCTCCCATGGCGCCCTCGTTCCTGAGCATGTCGACCCCTCCGCCTTGATTTCCTATGCCGAAGCACCACCTCGCGCGCCTCCGTCCTTGAGAAGGAGCTCGACCTGCTGCCGGCGACCTCGCCCTCCGACGACCTCCATCGCACAAGGCCCTGGCGACCTCTCCGCCCTGGCCTCCGCCACCGCACCAGCGAGCGCGATGCGGGAGCATCGCCTGCATCGCTGCTGCCATATCGAACCTCTCTTGCCACTCCTTCGTAGACCCCGCGCCAAGTACCTGCCTCGTAGGAGTGGTCCTCACCGCGCCCTTCTCCCTTCGCCTTGCCCGCTCGCCGGAGCTCGGGTGCTGCTCAGCTTTGTGCCAGCTGGCCCTGTCGTGCGCTGCTCTGCTTCGGCCAAGCCTCCCCGTTGACTGATACGTCTCCGCCGTATCTATAATTTTTGATTGTTCCATGCCAATATTATTCAACTTTCATATACTTTTTGGCAACTTTTTATATTATTTTTGGGACTAACATATTGATCCAGTGCCTAGTGCCAGTTCCTGTCTGTTGCATGATTTTGGTTTCGCAGAATATCCATATCAAACGGAGTCAGAACGGGATAAAAACGGACGAAGCTTATTTTTGGAAAATATGGAAAATTCGGAAGGAAAATCAACGCGAACCAGTGCCCGAGGTGGTCACGGGAGGCAGGGGGGCGCCCCCCCTTAGGGCGCGCCCCACCCTCGTGAGCCCACCGTAAGGCGGTTGACGCTCTTCTTTTGCCGCAAGAAAGCTAATATTTGGAAAAAAATCACGGCGAAGGTTTCAGGCCAATTGGAGTGACGGATCTCCATATATATATATATACGAAACGGTGAAACAGAGCCAGAATAGAATGCAGAACCAGAGAGAAACAGAGAGATAGATCCAATCTCGGAGGGGCTCTCGCCCCTCCCATGCCATGGAGGCCAAGGACCAGAGGGGAAACCCTTCTCCCATCTAGGGAGGAGGTCAAGGAAGAAGAGGAAAAAGGGGGCCCCTCCCCCCCCTCCTCCGGTGGCGCCAGAACGCTGCCGTGGCCATCATCATCACCGCGATCTTCACCAACACCTCCGCCATCTTCACCAACATCTCCATCACCTTCCCCCGTCTATCTACAACGGTCCACTCTCCCAAAACCCGCTGTACCCTCGACTTGAACATGGTGCTTTATGCTTCATATTATTATCCAATGATGTGTTGCCATCCTATGATGTCTGAGTAGATTTTCGTTGTCCTATCCGTGGTTGATGAATTGCTATGATTGGTTTAATTTTCTTGTGGTTATGTTGCTGTCCTTTGGTGCCCATCATATGAGCGCACGCGTGGATCACACCATAGGGTTAGTTGTATGTTGATAGGACTATGTATTGGAGGGCAAGAGTGACAGAAGCTTCAACCTAGCATAGAAATTGATGCATACGGGATTGAAGGGGGACCAATATATCTTAATGCTATGGTTGGGTTTTACCTTAATGAACATTAGTAGTTGCGGATGCTTGCTAATAGTTCCAATCATAAGTGCATAGAATTCCAAGTAAGGGATGACATGCTAGCAGTGGCCTCTCCCACATAATACTTGCTATCGGTCTAGTAAAGTAGTCAATTGCTTAAGGGACAATTTCGCAACTCCTACCACCACTTTTCCACACTCGCTATATTTACTTTATTGCTTCTTTACCTTAACAACCCCTACTTTTATTTTCATGCTCTTTACTTTCTTGCAAGCCTTTCCGAAAACACCTACAAAGTACTTCTAGTTTCATATTTGTTCTAGGTAAAGCGAACATCAAGCGTGCGTAGAATTGTATCGGTGGTCGATAGAACTTGAGGGAATATTTGTTCTACCTTTAGCTCCTCGTTGGGTTCAACACTCTTACTTATCAAAACTGTTGCAACCCCCTATACTTGTGGGTTATCAAGACCTTTCTCTGGCGCCGTTGCCGGGGAGCAATAGCGTGGGGTGAATATTCTTGTGTGTGCTTGTTTGCTTTATCACTAAGTAATTTTTATTTGCTGTTCTTAGTTGTTTCCTATCTTTAGTTATGGGTAGGAAACGCAAAATACCAAAAAAATTAGTTGTACCTACTGAACCAATGGTTGAAGAACCAATCAAATCTATCACACTGCTGAAGCTTATTACTTGGATCATCTTCGATCCCTATGTGCTCATGCTGAAACCCCAACTAGCTTAGTTGAGGGCAAATCTTTAGATGAGCATGCTTGTTATGTGCAACACCGTATATCTGAAAAAGGGAAATTATTATGGAGTCAAAATCAATGTTTGCAATGCTATGCTTGGAATTTATGTGAATTATATGATTTTACTTGTTGTTCTGAAAACCCTAAGAAACACCTTCCCTACCAATGTGAGTTTATTGATAATGGAATCTTATCTTCTTATGCTAAAGGTGTTTATAGTTACTATGATGTTCAACAAATTGAAGAATTTGTTGCTTTTGAGGGTGCTTATGAAATTGCTTCTTTGATTGAAAAGTACGATGCTACTTTTCACAAATCTGAAATTTTTGCTATACTTAAATATTGCTATGATAATTATGCTTCTAATACCTATGTTAAACAATATATTGAGGAATACTCCGCTGTCCAAGAAGAGACTAATATTTTGCAGGAGTCTATGGAAGAAGAAATTGATGACACTGTGAGCTCATTGGATGAAAAAGATGAGGAGGAGAGCGAAGAACAAAAGGAGGAAGAGTGGATTGATCACCCGTGCCCACCTTCTAATGAGAGTAACTCTTCAACTCATACATTGTTTAATTCCCCTTCATTCTTACCGAAGGATGATTGCTATGATGATTGTTATGATCCCATTGATTCTCTTGAAATATCCCTTTTTGATGATTCTTGCTATGCTTGTGGCCAAGATGCCAATATGAATGATGCTTATGGAGATGAACTTGCTATAGTTGCTTATGTTAAACCTGAAATTGTTGCTATTGCACCCACGCATGATAGTCCTATTATCTTTTTGAATTCTCCCAACTACACTATATCGGAGAAGTTTGCACTTATTAAGGATTACATTGATGGGTTGCCTTTTACCCTTGCACATGATGATTTTGATGAATATAATATGAATGTGCTTGCTTCTCCTACTTGCAATTATTATGAGAGAGGAACTATATCTCCACCTCTCTATGTTTCCAACATGATAAAATTGCAAGAAACTGTTTATACTATGCATTGGCCTTTACTAGGTGTGCATGAATTGTTCTTTTATGACATGCCGATGCATAGGAAGAGAGTTAGACTTCCTCATTGCTTGATATATATTGCTTTGTGCTCACTACTAAATTACAAATCATTGTTAATTAAAATTGGCTTTGATATACCTTGGGATTCGGGTGGATTCACTACTTGAGCACTATATGCCTAGCTTAATGGCTTTAAAGAAAGCGCTGACAGGGAGACAACCCGGAAGTTTTAGAGAGTCATTTATTTCTGTCGAGTGCTTTCATATAGTTTAAAAATAACAAAAATAAAGAGGGGAACCCAAAACTTTTCAAAAAGGAAAGTGAAAGTGAGAAAGACAAGCACTGTTGAAGTGGGAGAGCTCCTTGAACTTAGTTCATGCTCACGACAACTTTGTGAATCTTGATTACATAAACTTTTCAACAAAAATCATTATCTGTAACGCCCTTGATGCGGCTATATCTCCCACGTGTCGAAGCATGACTTAGAGGCATAACCGCATTGAAAGCAATGTCGCAAGTGAGGTAATCTTCACACAACCCATGTAATACATAAGGGAAAGAGATACATAGTTGGCTTACAATCGCCACTTCACACAATTACATGAATAAAGCATTACAACAACCAGATACAATCAAGGTCCGACTACGGAACCAAAATAAAAGAAGACTACCCCAAAAGCTACAGAGATCCCCGATCGTCCCGACTGGGCTCCACTACTGATCAACTGGAAACGGAACAACATAAAGGACAAGATCTTCATCGAGCTCCTCCTTGAGCTTGGTTGCATCATCTGCATGGTTCAACGGCACCTGCAAGCTGGTTTTGGAAGTATCTGTGAGTCACGGGGACTCAGCAATCTCGCACCCTCGCGGTCAAGACTATTTAAGCTTATGGGTAAGGTAAAGGTATGATGTGGAGCTGCAGCAAGCGACTAGCATATTTGGTGGCTAACATATGCAAATGAGAGCGAGAAGAGAAGGCAAAAGCACGGTCGAACAACTATGATCAAGAAGTGATCCTAGAACAACCTACGTCAAACATAACTCCAACATCGTGTTCACTTCCCGGACTCCGCCGAGAAGAGACCATCACGGCAACACACGCGGTTGGTGCATTTTAATTAAGATCAACTTCAGGTTTTCTACAACCGGACATTAACAAATTCCCATCTGCCCATAACCGCGGGCACAGCTTTCGAAAGTTCAAATCCCTGCAGGGGTGTCCCAACTTAGCCCATCACAAGCTCTCACGGTCAACGAAGGATATTCCTTCTCCCAAGACAATCCGATCAGACTCGGCATCCAGGTTACAAGACATCCTCGACAATGGTAAAACAAGTCCAGCAACACCGCCTGAATGTGCCGACAAATCCCGATAGGAGCTGCACATATCTCGTTCTCAGGGCACACTCAGATGAGACTAGCTACGAGTAAAACCAACCCTCAAGTTTCCCCGAGGTGGCCCCGTAGGCAGCTCAGTTCAGACCAACACTCAGAGGAGCACTGGCCCGGGGGGGGGGGGGTTAAATAAAGATGACCCTTGGACAGGCCTACCCAAGGGAAAGAAAAGGCTAGGTGGCGAATGGTAAAACCAATGTTGGGCATTGCTGGAGGAGTTTTATTCAAGGCAAACTGTCAAGGGGTTCCCATTATAACCCAACCACGTAAGGAACGCAAAATCCGGGAACATAACACCGATATGACGGAAACTAGGGCGGCAAGAGTGGAACAAAACACCAGGCATAAGGCCGAGCCTTCCACCCTTTACCAAGTATATAGATGCATTAATTAAATAAGAGATATTGTGATATCCCAACAAAATATCCATGTTCCAACAAGGAACAAACTCCAATCTTCACCTGCAACTAACAACGCTATAAGAGGGGCTGAGCAAAGCGGTAACATAGCCAAACAACGGTTTGCTAGGACAAGGTGGTTAGAGGCTTGGCTTAACAATATGGGAGGCATGATAAGCAAGTGGTAGGTATCGCAGCATAGGCATAGCAAAAGAGCGAGCAACTAGCAAGCAAAGATAGAAGTGATTTCGAGGGTATGGTCATCTTGCCTGAAATCCCGCAAGGAAGAAGAACGAGTCCATGAAGAAGACAAACAGACGTAGTCAAACGGGTCCTCACAAACGCGACGTTATCGGCACCCACCCGAAGAAGCAACACCAGAAAGAAGCACACAACATAGTAAACAAACAACACATGGACATGGCATGATGCACAACCAAGTATGATGCATGTCCGATTTAATGATACATGGCATGGCATGGCAAAGTGCAACAAACAACACTACAACTTAAGTGGAGCTCAATATGCAACTCCGTTGCATATTGACGAAACACCACATTCAAGTTATTTAGTTCGATCTCGTTTATGTACCCAACAATATTAAATGTTGTTAGCATGGCAAGAGGTGAAGCATGAAGAAACTATCTAATCTAGGCAAGTTTAAATGAGGCCGGAAGCAACAAACAACAATTCCGGTAACTCCTCATGTGCATATTTTGGTTATGGTACTGATCTTCCCTAAACCATATTTTAGAGTTGTTAAACATGCAAAGTAAGGCCACCATGTTAAACTAGGCATTTTTCTACCCCATTTACATATAAAATTTATTAGAAACCGAGCTACGGTTATTTAGTTATGAGATAAATCATTTTAACATGACATAGGGGGAAATTTAAACAAACAGCCATTTTAAACATTTTAAACATAGATGAAAGTTGCAAAATATTAATCTACACAAAATTCTAAGCAAGTTTCATATATTAAGTTTTTACAAGTGATGCTTAGTTATCAAGTTATTATATGCATGAACTATGAGGGGTTTTCTGTAAAACATGCAGTCTCTGGTTAAATGGCAAAATTCACAGGACCAGGAAAAAACAATATGGGCCGAAAATTGTTGGACCCAACAGGAGGAAAAAAAAGAGGGGCGCTGCTCACTTCGCTCCAGGGAGCTAGGCCTTGGCGCCTGTGCTGGGCCGGCCTTGGTGGATCGAATGAGGGGATGGAGGGGGCGTGGTCAACGCAGGCGCTGGGCTTGACTGCTGGTCGTCTCCTCGTATGGATGCACAACAACGGCGACAGAGGGGTTCAGGGAACGGCGGCGTGAAGCAGAGGAGCGGCGGGGATGGCGGGGCTCGGCGCGGATCCATGGCGTCAAGGCGCGGGGTTCGCTAGACGGAGTGGACCAGGCTGACCCCGTCCTGATCAAGTGGTAGAGCGGCTCGCTAGCAGAAGCTCAAGGTCGGGCATTCATGGCAGGACTTGGGGCGTTGTTGAAGGCTCCGGCGACGGGGACGACGGGAGGCGTTAGATCCGGGGTTGGGGAATCCATTCCCAGTGACAAGATGACCTGGCGCAGCGCGGGCTTGGAGATCCGGGCAGCGACGATGAGGTCCAAGGCGGCAGGGGCCTCCTGCTGGTCTTCGGAAGGAGCTCGTCTCCCTGCGTCGATGAAGAGAGCGAGGAGGCTGGAGAAAACGAAGGACGATGGCGCGAGGTGGTGCGGCAGCGAGGCTGATCCGGCATGGATCCGAAGGGTGGCGACGAGGACAATCGGCGGATATGGCAGGTCGGTTCCCTGTGAAGAAGAAGAGAGCAAGGGGAGAGCTGCGCGTAAGAGAGAGAGAGAAAGAAGGAAGGGAAAAGAGCAGGGGAGGAAGGGCGCAGGGCACGGCCTGGTTCGGTGGTGGTAGTCGCTGTTGGCGTTTGGTACTCGGGCAAGGCGGCGCTGGTGGATCGAGGTGCTCGGGGACGAGCGAGCAGAGGAGGGGATCGATGGATCTGATAGGCTTGGCATGGAATGCAAGGAGGAGGAGGGCATCAGGTGGCGCGCGGATGGATTGATGGGACAAACGGGCTAAAATCTAGGGATTAGTCTAGGGTTGCCACTATATATAGCAAGCCGGATAGGTTTAGGGGGGTATAAGGTCCCTCCGATCGTAATCGGACGGACCGGAAAAATAGATTAGGTAGCTCAAATATGGAAACGGTGATATTTTGTAGATGTTTGGGGATGTTCTGAGTCCATCGGTGACAACTGCCCGGGTCGGGTCCGGGGAAGTTTCGGACGCGCACGTGAGGGGGTCGGTGCACCATGCAAGGAGGGGTTTCGGGGCCTGGCGGTTGACAGCGGGCTGTGCAGAAAGCTTTGGGCTGAGAGAAGAGAAGAGAGATGCAGCCCGACAACTGTTTCTGGAGACCGAAAACGTCCGACGTTTGACCGATTATATTGCCGCTATAGGTATCCGTTGGGCTATCAAACAGACTCCAAATGCGATGAAACTTGACAGGCGGTCTATCTACACTAAAATAAGACCACACACCAACTTTCAACTCATTTGGAGAACCTTTTCCGGCCACTTATAAAATAATAATCCGGACATGCCGCGGGCGCATGCAAGTGTGTCTGGACTCAGAACGGACAACGGAAGGAACGAGGAGACCGGGACGGATGCAAGTTTTGAAAACACGAAGATGCAATGCGGATGATGACATGATGAAATGCAACACGCAAGCAAAGATATGGCAACAGCAGCGAAAAACTCGAAGACACCTGGCACAACAGTCTCGGGGCATTACATTATCCCCTTGTACAATTTCATTGTATTATAAAAATAATGTGCCAAGGTTTGCCTTTAGGATGTTTACACTTGCTTGATGGTTTGTATGGTGCAGGACAGAAACTTTGGCTGTAGTGCGCGATTTTACATTTTTAGCTGGAACGTCAAATGGTTCTCATTCTTTTTGCACTGTCTTTCTGTACAAATTTTTTATATTTCCTAATTTTGGAAGAATTTTTCAAGTATCATAAGTATGGTGAATGTTCAGATTATTACAGACTGTTCTGTTTTAGACAGATTCTGTCTTTGGTGCATAGTTTGCTTGTTTTGATGAAACTATCAATTTATATCAGTGGATTAAGCCATGAAAAAGTTATACTACAGTAGACACAATGCAAAAAAATATGAATTGGTTTGCAACATTACTAATAGTGGTGATTTGCTTTATTATACTAACGGATCTTACCGAGTTTTCTATTGAAGTTTTGTGTGGATGAAGTGTTCGATGATCGAGAAGGTCTCGATGTGAGAAGAAGGAAGAGAGGCAAGAGCTCAAGCTTGGGGATGCCTGAGGCACCCCAAGTAAATATTCAAGGAGACTCAAGCGTCTAAGCTTGGGGATGCTGGGGAGGCATCCCCTCTTTCTTCAACAAGCATCGGTATGTTTTCGGATTCGTTTCGTTCATGCAATATGTGCAATCTTGGAGCGCCTTTGCTTTAGTTTTCATGTTTCTTTTTTTGCACCATGCTGGTATGAGATAGTCCTTGGTTGATTTATAGAATACTCTTTGCACTTCACATATATTCTTTGAGTATGGCTTTATAGAATGCTCTTTGTACTTCACTTATATTCTTTGAGTATGGCTTTATGGAATGCTTCATGTGCTTCACTTATATCATTTGAAGTTTGGATTGCCTGTTTATCTTCACTTAGACAACCGCCATTTGTAGAATGCTCTTTTGCTTCACTTATACTTGTTAGAGCATGGGCATATCTTTTGTAGAAAGAATTAAACTCTCTTGCTTCACTTATATCTATTTAGAGAGATGACAGGAACTGGTCATTCACATGGTTAGTCATAAAATCCTACATAAACTTGTAGATCGCTGAATATGATATGTTTGATTCCTTGCAATAGTTTTGCGATATAAAGATGGTGATATTAGAGTCATGCTAGTCGAGTAATTGTGAAACTGAGAAATACTTGTGTTAAGGCTTGTGATTCCCGTAGCATGCACGTATGGTGAAGCGTTATGTAACGAAGTCGGAGCATGAGGTGTTTATTGATTGTCTTCCTTATGAGTGGCGGTCGGGGACGAGCGATGGTCTTTTCCTACCAATCTATCCCCCTAGGAGCATGCGCGTAGTACTTTGTTTCGATGACTAATAGATTTTTGCAATAAGTATGTGAGTTCTTTATGACTAATGTTGAGTCCATGGATTATACGCACTCTCACCCTTCCACCATTGCTAGCCTCTCTAGTACCGCGCAACTTTCTCTGGTACCTTAAACCCACCATATACCTTCCTCAAAACAGCCACCATACCTACCTATCATGGCATTTCCATAGCCATTCCGAGATATATTACCATGCAACTTCCATTATCATCATATACATGACTTGAGCATTAATTGTCATATTGCTTTGCATGATCGTACGATAGCTATCATGATGTTTTCATGGCTTGTCCGTTTTTTGATATCATTGCTACGCTAGATCATTGCACATCCCGGTACACCGCCGGGGGCATCCATATAGAGTCATTTCTTTGTTCTAGTATCGAGTTGTAATATCGAGTTGTAAGTAAATAAAAGTGTGATGATCATCATTATTAGAGCATTGCCCCAGTGAGGAAAGGATGATGGATACTATGATTCCCCCATAAGTTGGGATGAGACTCCGGACTTTACAAAAAAATAAAAGAGGCCAAAGAAGCCCACCAAAAAATAAAAAAAACAAAAAAAACAAAAAAATGAGAGAAAAAGAGAGAAGGGGCAGTGCTACTATCTTCTTACCACACTTGTGCTTCAAAGTAGCACCATGTTCTTCATATAGAGAGTCTCTTGAGTTATCACTTTCATATACTAGTGGGAATTTTCATTATAGAACTTGGCTTGTATATTCCAATGATGGGCTTCCTCAAATGCCCTAGGTCTTCATGAGCAAGCAAGTTGGATGCACACCCACTTAGTTTCAGTTTGAGCTTTCATATACTTATAGCTCTAGTGCATCCGTTGCATGGCAATCTCTACTCCTCACATTGATATCTATTAATGGGCATCTCCATAGCCCGTTGATATGCCTAGTTGATGTGAGACTTTCTCCTTTTTTGTCTCCCCCACCATCATAATCTATTCCACCTATAGTGCTATGTCCATGGCTCACGCTCATGTATCGCGTGAAAGTTGAAAAGGTTTGAGAACGTCAAAAGTATGAACCAATTGCTTGGCTTGTCATCGGGGTTGTGCATGATGTAAATATTTTGTGTGGTGAAGATGGAGCATAGCCAGACTATATGATTTTGTAGGGATGAGCTTTCTTTGGCTATGTTATTTCAATAAGACATTATTGTCTTTATGTCAAAAGATAGATTATTGCTTTGAATCACTCGTGTCTTAATATTCATGTCATGATTAGACATATGATCAAGATTATGCTAGGTAGCATTCCACATCAAAAATTATTTTTTTATCATTTACCTACTCGAGGACGAGCAGGAATTAAGCTTGGGGATGCTGATACGTCTCCGTCGTATCTATAATTTTTGATTGTTCCATGCCAATATTATTCAACTTTCAAATACTTTTTGGAAACTTTTTATATTATTTTTGGGACTAACATATTGATCCAGTGCCCAGTGCCAGTTCCTGTCTGTTGCATGTTTTTGGTTTCGCAGAATATCCATATCAAACAGAGTCCAAACGAGATAAAACGGACGGAGCTTATTTTTGGAAAATATGGAAAATTCGGAAGGAAAATCAACGCGAACCAGTGCCCGAGGTGGTCACGAGGCAGGGCCCCCCCTTAGGGCGCGTCCCCTACCCTCGTGAGCCGACCATAAGGCAGTTGACGCTCTTCTTTTGCCGCAAGAAAGCTAATATTCGGAAAAAATCACGGCGAAGGTTTCAGGCCAATCGGAGTTACGGATCTCCATATATATACAAAACGGTGAAACAGAGCCAGAACAGAACGCAGAACCAGAGAGAAACAGAGAGATAGATCTAATCTCGGAGGGGCTCTCGCCCCTCCCATGCCATGGAGGCCAAGGACCAGAGGGGAAACCCTTCTCCCATCTAGGGAGGAGGTCAAGGAAGAAGAGGAAGAAGGGGCCCCCTCTCCCCCTCTCCTCCGGTGGCGCCGGAATGCCGCCGTGGCCATCATCATCAGCGCGATCTTCACCAACACCTCCGCCATCTTCACCAACATCTCCATCACCTTCCCCCTCTATCTACAGCGGTCCACTCTCCCTCAACCCGCTGTACCCTCTACTTGAACATGGTGCTTTATGCTTCATATTATTATCCAATGATGTGTTGCCATCCTATGATGTCTGAGTAGATTTTCATTGTCCTATCGGTGGTTGATGAATTGCTATGATTGATTTAATTTTCTTGTGGTTATGTTGCTGTCCTTTGGTGCCCATCATATGAGCGCGCGCGTGGATCACACCATAGGGTTAGTTGTATGTTGATAGGACTATGTATTGGAGGGCAAGAGTGACAAAAGCTTCAACCTAGCATAGAAATTGATGCATACGGGATTGAAGGGGGACCAATATATCTTAATGCTATGGTTGGGTTTTACCTTAATGAACATTAGTAGTTGCGGATGCTTGCTAATAGTTCCAATCATAAGTGCATAGAATTCCAAGTAAGGGATGACATGCTAGCAGTGGCCTCTCCCACATAATACTTGCTATCGGTCTAGTAATGTAGTCAATTGCTTAAGGGACAATTTCGCAAATCCTACCACCACTTTTTCCACACTCGCTATATTTACTTTATTGCTTCTTTACCTTAACAGCCCCTAGTTTTATTTTCGTGCTCTTTACTTTCTTGCAAGCCTGTCCGAAAACACCTACAAAGTACTTCTAGTTTCATACTTGTTCTAGGTAAAGCAAACGTCAAGCGTGCGTAGAGTTGTATTGATGGTCGATAGAACTTGAGGGAATATTTGTTCTACCTTTAGCTCCTCATTGGGTTCGACACTCTTACTTATCGAAAACTGTTGCGATCCCCTATACTTGTAGGTTATCATTGACCCGTTCAAGCGCCAACGTGGCCAGCCACCTGGGCCTCAAGCCTCCCCGTGGCCTAGATCTGTTAGACCAGCTGCGGGCCTGCCTCCTCCTCTCCATAGTTCCGGGCCAAGGCCCATGGTGAGCGCCCAGCTGCCCCTGTTTCGGTCCAGTTCCTGTTTTTTAGATCTGTGTTTTTAGTATTTTTTTCCAGAGACAACAGTTTTTGCAGAAAACCCCCTAGACTTCGTGCATCTAATTACTAATTAACCGTGCATCGGATTAAAACAATTTATATATGAAATATGCTTAGTTTTTCATCTAGTTTCATAATATGTCTTTTTCATCCATGTTTAAAATGCTTAAAATGTTGTTTGTTTAAATTTGCTTAAATAACATGCTAAAATGATTTAATTCATAACTAATTAACCGTAGCCCCAAATTGAATAAACTTTATATGTAAATGGGGTGGAAAAATGCATAGTTTAACGTGGTAACATTGGCTTGCATGTTTAACTATAAAATATGGTTTAGGGCAGATCAAATACCAAACCTTAAAATATGCACATGAGGAGTTTCCGAAATTGTTGTTTGTTATTTCCGGCCTCATTTAAACTTGACTAGATAGTTAGTTAACTTATGCTTCACCCCTTGCCATGGTTAACAACATTTAATTTTGTTGGGTACCTAAACAAGAGAGAACTAAATAAGTCATGTGGTGTTCCGTCAATATGCAACTCGTTGCATATTGAGTTCCATTTAATTTGTAGGATTGTTTGTGCATTTTGCCATGCCATGCCTCATTAAACCGGACATGCATCATACTTGGTTGTGCATCATGCCATGTTTATGTGGTGGTTGTTTACTATGTTGTTTTCTTCTTTCCGGTGTTGCTTCTTCGGGTTGGTTCCGATAACATCATGTGTGTGAGGATCTGTTCGACTACGCCCGTTTGTCTTCTTCACGGACTCCTTCTTCTTCCTTGTGGGATCTCAGGCAAGATGACCATACCCTCGAAATCACTTCTATCTTTGCTTGCTAGATGCTCGCTCTTTTGCTATGCCTATGCTGTGATACCTACCACTTGCTATATCATGCCTCCCATATTGCCATGTCAAGCCTCTAACCCACCTTGTCCTAGCAAACCATTGTTTGGCTATGTTACCGCTTTGCTCAGCCCCTCTTATAGCGTTGCTAGTTGCAGGTGAAGATGGAGTTTGTTCCATGTTGGAACATGGATATTTGTTGGGATATCACAATATCTCTTATTTAATTAATGCATCTATATACTTGGTAAAGGGTGGAAGGCTCGGCCTTATGCCTGGTGTTTTGTTCCACTCTTGCCGCCCTAGTTTCCGTCATACCGGTGTTATGTTCCTTGATTTTGCGTTCCTTACGTGGTTGGGTTATAATGGGAACCCCTTGACAGTTTGCCTTGAATAAAACTCCTCCAGCAAGTTCCAACATTGGTTTTACCATTTGCCACCTAGCTTTTCTTTCCCTTGGGTTCTGCAGACTCACAGGTCATCTTTATTTAAACCCCCCGGGCCAGTGTTCCTCTGAGTGTTGGTCCAACCTGTCAGCTGCCGGTGGCCACCAGGGGTAACTCTGGGCTGGCCTACCGGAACCTTGGACAATCTGGTGTGCTCTGAGAACGAGATATGTGCAGCTCCTATCGGGATTTGTCGGCACATTCGGGTGGCTTTGCTGGTCTTGTTTTACCATTGTCGAGATGTCTTGTAACCGGGATTCCGAGTCTGATCGGGTCTTCCTGGGAGAAGGAATATCCTTCGTTGACCGTGAGAGCTTGTGATGGGCTAAGTTGGGACACCCCTACAGGGATTTGAACTTTCGAAAGCTGTGCCCATGGTTATGGGCAGATGGGAATTTGTTAATGTCCGGTTGTAGAAAACTCGACACTTAATTTAGCCGTGATGGTCTCTTTCTGGCGGAGTCCGGGAAGTGAACACGGTGTTGGAGTTATGCTTGACGTAGGTTGTTCTAGGATCACTTCTTGATCATAGTTGGTCGACCGTGCTTTGCCTTCTCTTCTCGCTCTCTTTTGCGTATGTTAGCCACCAAATATGCTAGTCGCTTGCTGCAGCTCCACCTCATACCTTTTTACCCCTACCTATAAGCTTAAATAGTCTTGATCGCGAGGGTGTGAGATTGCTAAGTCCCCGTGACTCACAGATACTTCCAAAACCAGTTTGCAGGTGCCAATGAAACCTTGCAGGTGACGCAACTGAGCTCAAGGCGGAGCTCGATGAAGATCGTGTTCTTTATGTTGTTCCGTTTCCAGTTGATCAGTAGTGGAGCCCAGTTGGGACGATCGTGGATCTGTGTAGCTTTTGAGGTAGTCTTCTTTTATTTTGGGTTCCGTAGTCGGACCTTGTGTGTGTCTGGATGATGTAATGCTTTATTCATGTATTGTGTGAAGTGGAGATCTTAAGCCAACTATGTATCTCTTTCCCTTATGTATTACATGGGTTGTGTGAAGATTACCTCACTTGCGACATTGCTTTCAATGCGGTTATGCCTCTAAGTCGTGCTTCGACACGTGGGAGATATAGCCGCATGGAGGGTGTTACAGTATGATTGTATATTTTATTTATGGTGTTGTCCTACGATGCCCTCCGTTCTCGCGCAAACGTGAGGGGCCCCGCTGTAGGATGTTGCAATATGTTCATGGTTCGCTTACGGTGGGTTGCGAGAGTGACAGAAACTTAAACCCGAGTAGGTGGGGTATGACGTATGGGAATAAAGAGGACTTGATACTTAATGCTATGGTTGGGTTTCACGACCTTGATGATCTTTAGTAGTTGCAGATGCTTGCTAGAGTTCCAATCATAAGTTCATATGATCCAAGTAGAGAAAGTATGTTAGCTCATGCCTCTCCCTCATATAAAATTGCAAGAATGATTACAGGTACTTGTTATCGATTGCCTAGGGACAAATAACTTTCTTGTTGACACAAACCCTTTTACTAAACACCTAAATTTTATTATCTTGCAAAGTACTTCTAGTTTTATTCTTGCAAAGTAGTTCTAGCATCACTCCTACAAACTATTTTCATACTTGTTTCCGGTAAAGAAAATGTCAAGTGTGCATAGAGTTGTATCGGTGGTCGATAGGACTTGAGGGAATATTTGTTCTTCCTTTAGCTCCTCATTGGGTTCGACACTCTTATTTATTGAAGAAGGCTAGAAACGATCCCCTATACTTGTGGGTTATCAAGACCTTTTTATGGCGCCGTTGCCAGGGAGCACTAGCGTGGGGTGAACATTGTCGTGTGTGCTTGTTTGTTTTATCACCAAGTAGTTTTTATTTCTTGTTCTAATTTGTTCTCTATATGTAGTTATGGATATGGAACAAGAAGCACCAAAAAAATTAGTGGTACTTGCTACTCATGGAGATGGGGAACCTCTTAAAACCCTCGATGCTCGTTATGTAAAAGATATTATGCACTACTTTGATAATCCTGAGAAAACCCCATTCAACTATATAATGGGAGTAAGGTTGGGTCAACATGAATACTTTAGGGATTATCGCTTGACTCATAAAGGGAAATTGTTATGGGATCAAATTCATATGTTGCATTGGTATGCTTGGAATTTATGCCAGAGATATGATTATACTTGTTGCTCTAGGATGAATGCTCCACATCTTCCCTTTTCATGTGAATTTAATGATAATGAAACCTTAGCTTCTTATGCTAATGGTATATATGATTACTATGATGTGGACCGAATAGAAGAATTTGTTTCTTTTAAGGGTGCTTATGAAATTGAATCTTTGTTTGAGAAGTTTGAAGATTTTGATGATTCAGTTTATAGACCTGAAAAACTTGCTATCCTTAAATATTGCTATGATAATTATAAATACAATTACAATATTGATGTATCTATTGAGAATAACTCTGCTATCCAAGAAAAGACTAATATTTTGCAGGAGTCTATGGAAGAAGAAATTGATGAAACTGCAAGCTCATTGGACGATAAAGATGATGAGGAGAGTGAACAACAAGCGGAGTTAGAACATATTGATCACCCGTGCCCACCTTCTAATGAGAGTAACTCTTCAACTCATACATTCTTTAATTTCCCTTCGTTCTTACCACGGGATGAATGCTATGATAATTGCTATGATCCCATTGATTCGTTTGAAACATCCCTTTTTGATGAACTTGATGATTCCTATGCTTGTGGCCATGATGCCAATTTAAATTATGCTTATGGAGATGAACTTGCTATTGTCCCTTATATTAAGAATGACATTGTTGCTATTGCACCCACACATGATAGTCCTATTATCTTTTTGAATTCTCTAAACCACACTATGTCGGAGAAGTTTGTACTTATTAAGGATTACATTCATGGGTTGCGTTCTACCACTACACATGATGATTTTGATGAGTATAATATGCATGTGCTTGCTGCTCCTACTTGCAATTATTATGAGAGAGGAACTACATCTCCACCTCTCTATGTTTCCAACACGATAAAATTGCAAGAAACTGTTTGTATGAAATGCCAATGCATAGGAAGAGGGTTAGACTTCATCATTGCTTGATATATGTTGCTTTGTGCTCACAACTAAATGCTAAATAATTGTTGATTCAAATTGGCATTGATATACCTTGGGATCCGGGTGGATCCATTACTTGAGCACTTTATGCCTAGCTTAATGGCTTTGAAAGCGCTGCCAGGGAGACAACCCGGAAGTTTTAGAGAGTCATTTATTTCTATTGATTCTTTTATAAAGTTTAAAAATAAAAAATATAGAGGGGAACTTAAAAACCTTTTCACAAAAGAGAAGCGATTGGAAGTTATGCATTGGAGAAGTGAGGGTCGACCTTGAACACTTGTGTTTATGCTCATGGAAACAATGTAGAATTTTTCATGAAGATTCTCACAAAAATAATTATCCCCTTGTACAACTCCATTGTATTATAAAAATAATGTGCCAATATTTGCCTTTAGGATGATTAGATTACTTGTTGGTTTGTGTGGTACAAAACAAAAACTTTGGCTGCAGTGCTCAATTTTACATTTTTTAATGGAACGTCAAATGGTTCTGAATCTTTTTGCACTGTCTTTCTATACAAAAGGTTTATTTTTTCCTATTTTTTCAGAATTTTTTGAGTTACAAAAGTATGATAGATGTTCAAATCTTTACAGACTGTCCTGTTTTCACAGATTGATGTTATAGCTTCATTGCTTGTGTATGTGTTGAATTCTTGATGAAGCCTCCTTGACTTGGGGCCATAGAATTGTGATAGCATACAGTGGGTAATGTTTTTTTTATAATTATACAATATTGTTACAGCAGTACATGATGGGATTTCACTTCCATATTCACTAACCCCGCCACTAAAAGTTTGGTTAAGTTTTGTGTGGATGAAGTGTTCGAAGATCGAGGAGGTCCCGATGTGAGGAGAAGGAGGAGAGGCAAGAGCTCAAGCTTGGGTCTGCCCAAGGCACCCCAAGTAAATATTCAAGGAGACTCAAGCGTCTAAGCTTGGGGATGCCCCGGAAGGCGTCCCATCTTTCTTCAACAAGTATTGATATGTTTTCGGATTCGTTTCGTTCACGTGATATGTGCAAACCTTGGAGCTTCTTTTGCATTTAGTTTTCATTTTTCTTTTATGCACCATGCTGGTATAAGATAGTCCATGGTTGATTTATAGAATGCTCATTGCACTTCACTTATATCTTTTGAATATGGCTTTATAGAATGCTTCATGTGCTTCACTTATATCATTTGAAGTTTGGATTGCCTGTTTCTCTTCACATAGAAAACCGTTATTTGAAGAATGCTCTTTTGCTTCACTTATATTTATTAGAGCATGGTCTTTTGTAGAAAGAATTAAACTCTCATGCCTCACTTATATCTATTTAGAGAGTCAACAGGAATTGGTCAATTGCATGGTTAGTCATAAAATCCTACATAAAACTTATGGATCACTGAATATGATATGTTTGATTCCTTGCAATAGTTTTGCGATATAGAGATGGAATATGTGGGAGGTACTAGTAAACGGTCATGTCTAGTAAGAATATTGGTGTTAAGGTTTGTGATTCCCGAAGCATGCATGTATATTCTCTTGTTATGCAATGGTGTTGGAGCATTTTTTATTATTGATTGTCTTCCTTATGAGTGGCGATCGGGGACGAGCGATGGTCTTTCCCTACCAAGCTATCCCCCTAGGGGCATGCGTAGTAGTACTTTGCTTCGATGGCTAATAAACTTTTGCAATAAGTATATGAGTTCTTTATAACTAATGTGAGTCCATGGATTATATGCACTCTTACCTTTCCGCAATTTGCACTACAAAAAAAAGACACATCCGTGACATTTTGGGCCGAACGAATTTTTTCCCTGTCATACTTATGACACTTCTATGACGATAATTGTGACAAAACCCGGTATCATCATAGATGTGGTGGGTTCCTACTTCTATGACAAAAAATCATGACAGAAAATGGGCTTTTCGTCCTGGGCGGGCCGGAGAAGCAGCTGCATGACATTCTTTGGGCCGTCCATGATGAAAAAACCATGGTAGAAGCGAGGGCGATCACTACAAGAAATATGTCAACTTATGACCACCACTATTGGTCACTGAATGGTCATAGTTTTCCTTTTGTGACCAAAAACAGATGGTCAAAAGCTAGCCGTCGTAAACTGGAATTAACGACCTTTCTTCTGGAATGGTCGTAGACGTTTATGACCAAAAAAAGGTCGTAGATTTAACGACCAATTATTTTGGTCACTGGCAATCCGCCCACACCACGTCAGATCCACCGTGGCAAGCTGACATGGCAGAATTACAACCAAATGAAAAGGTCGTAAAATAGAATCAGCCCGGTCCATTTCGGCCGTCTACATGGGCCAAGCCCAATAATTCAGCCCATTTAATTTTTTTCTCTTTGTTTTGCTCATCTGCATGGGCCTGGCCCAATAATTTGGCCTTTTGTTTTCTGGGAATGGAGCCTTTTTCTGATGATTTTTTTAAATGTCCACTATTGTTTTGGGCCACATCCTTTTTAGTCTAGTTCTAATTTGGGCCTTGGCCTTTTTATTTTCTTGGATGCAGCCTTTTACCAACTTGTTTTTTTACAGTCAACTCTTTTTTTAGGCCCAAGCCTTTTTAGTCAAATTCTTGTTTGGGCCTCGGCCTTTTTGCAGTCCAACTCAATTTAGAGCCCAATTAATCCAAATAATATTCTGTGATCCAAACAAAACTCAAATAATTCAGAAAATGCATAACTACACATAGCTTCCAAAATGAGCCATCACAAGTTCACTGGTTCCAAAATGAGCCGTCACAAGTTCACTAGTTCAACAACAAGAGCTCCCAGGTTCACTTGCAACGTGCAAAATGCAACAAACTGCATAAGTTCACAACCTACTACGACATAACTTCCCAGCCTTCAAACTACGACAAACTGCATCAGATCACAGGTTCAAAGACAAACTGCATAGCCATCAAACTACCTTAGCTCCAAAGAGAGCCATCAAGTGGGATAACTTCTCTTCTTGCTCTTGAGACTTCTTGCGCAGCAGCTCAAGTTCCTTGTCGCGTGAAGCTTCAGCTTCTTCCGCCTTCATCTTGATTGCCGCCAATTCTTCTTGCATCACTTCAGCTTGAAGCTCCGACCTCTCCAGCTTCTGCTCAAGATCACAAACATGAGCAGCCACTTCAGCAGTTGCTTTGCCAGAGTTGTTGTTAGATGACTGGAGCCCAGGAATGTGCTTTCCTTGACTTCGGTCTTGAGCACTTCTTCAACAATTTGAGCAGCAGACTTTGGCTCTTCACCTTCTGGTACCGGCGCATCCTTCATTTTTTCCATCTCAAGCTAGCATATGGAGGAAAATGATATGCATTAGTGGGAGATCTATTTCACATTTTGCAAACCAAACCAAGCAAGAGAAACCAAACCAACACACAAAATCTATACATTATTTTACTCAAACTCAAAGAGAAGAAGATGATGACTAGTAACTTGACAACATTATTTGACTAGTAACTTATGTGACCTAGAGACATGCAATTGGAACAATATGATCACTTCATTAAGCCTAGAATGGTGGTTCTATATAAGATGGCTTCCCGTGTGAGCCGATCATCAAACTAACATTCAGATCAAATTTCATCATATCATAAAAAATGCAACAAATAGCTACATCAAGTTCTGATATCTTTGTTGAACTATCAAACATCATGAAAGCATGGAACATAGCGTGTGTTCTTGACTGGCTCCGAATGAAATAACATCAAATCATCAAAGCATCAAACAACATCAAACAACATCAAAGCTGGCTGTGAATCAAACAGGGCATGGACAAAGCATGGCGTGACTTACTATAGCAGTCTTGACTGGCTCCGAAAACCCGTGCTTCTTGCTGTTGTGGGTGGCCTTAAACAAGTCAATCACAGACAACTCCTCACCCTTACGCTCTTCTTTCTGAAATGTTTTTCAACAAAAATCCAAATGTTATTCAGCAAGAATCAGAAATGTTATTCAAGGAGGATCAAACGGTAAGGTCTCTAGAGAAAAGTTCTCACAGTGGCAAAAATGTGTGCTATGTAGTGCCTGGAACCAGTTATCTGATTGTACACGACTTTTTCTCGATTCATCTTGTTCGACACACAGGTTTCCTACAAAAAAGCATACTGTCAGCATGATCTAGCACTAGCATATCATGTGCAGAACATAAAGCATCAAACAAAGCAGAGACAAACCTTGTGTCTTGGGGTAGACCACATCTCCACCAGAGCTTGCCATTAACCGTCCGTCAGATCTGGCACCGGAGACTTGATGCTGACTTTGTTTGCGGCTACGGTGTCAAAATACTTCTTCTTTATCCGATGGCGTCTGTTCTTTGAATATTTCTGCAGAATATCTTTGCACGCGGTCTTGATGGTCTCCGAGTCCGTGTTCATCTCAAAATTTTCCTACCAAGACAGCAAACAAGGTAGGAACAATATTAGTGATCATGCATAGGTGTAACAGAAAATAGATAGCACATTAACTATGAAACAAGTAGCTTACAACAACTTTCCCAACGTAGTTCTCCAATAGACTAGCATTTTTTTGTATAGCTTGAAGTTAGGAAGAATCGGAAGATGGCTTCTTGCAACGAGTCCACACTCAGAAGCAAGCTTTGCTGCCTGTAGAGGCTTCTCTGGACGCTTCATCCCTTCGGCAATTTGGATAGGCACCTTGGTACCGAGCGACTTGGTGATTCTCTCTAGCCCTTTGCCCTTTCTAAGTCTAGTCTTGGTAGTCATTGCATCTGAAAATGAAATTGAAGTCATAAATTAGAATAGAAATCGACAAATGTAGGAATCGACAAAAGCATACATGATCATTCCATTTGGAAAATGCACTAGTAAAAGATAGCATTGCAAAGGTGAACTTGCTTGATTGAAGCACAAGCTGCTGTTCTTCTTCATTGATGACAACATTCCTGTCAATAGAAGGTGCAACAGGGCTGAGGTCTGTGTGGACAGTGCCTGCTTCATCAATGCAGATAGTTCCTCCTTCATCTAGGCAGACAGTGCCACTTCCATCCATGCTGAGAGTGGTTCCTTCATCCATGGGCGGCAACTCATCACCCATTTGCACCGAGGTCTCAGAGTCCATGCGCAGCAGACTTTCCTGATGGTCCATCACAGTCACCATCTTTACTTTCTGCCTTGTGACTCTATCATGGGTAGGTTCATCAGGTTCCAGGATCCTCTTTCTTTGTCCTGGAGCTGGGGACATCACCCTTCCTGGAGGCATTGCAGCAGATGTTTCTGAGCTCTTCTTCTTCTTCTTCTTCTTCTTCTTCTTCTTGCTGACTGTCTTCTTGACACCATGCCTCTTCGTCTTAGATTCCTTCAGTGCCTCGTATAAACAGCACAAAAAAAGTATTAGAACCAGATGGAGAAATATGTGAGCACAAGGAAACACATAGCATAAAAGAACCCCAACCCTCCAAGCAAGACAGAGTTTGCACCTTAACAGTCTTGTTCACTACAACATCATCCACTTCCTCTCCATCAATAACTTCATCCTCCTTAGGATTGTACTCTGGGTCATCATTGATAACTCCACTACCTTCTTGAACCTCATCACTTCTACCTTCGTGTACACCATTTGTTTTCCTAATCATCGACACGCTTGCACCGATGCCAAGGGACTGGAACATCCGATTGTTCCTCATGATATTTCTAGCCCTAACCTTCTCGTACTCGGTGAGAGGCTCTTCTTTGCATGATAAAGGAAACATAACTATTAGGTGAATGTTTGGAATGCATGGACAGACAGGCAAACATATCTTATGATATTTTATTATCATTTAATCCTAGTTATTCAGGTAAGGAAGACTAACAACACACATGCACAATTAAGCCAACTTATTCAGATTGCAGCAATACATTTCACTTAGCATATTAAGACACAAATTTTATGAAACTGGCAGTATAACCACAAGGAGCAAGTTGCATACCAACGGTTGGCCTCATGTTTGACCTTGTCCTCCTTGCCATGGATGATCTTGATGTGGTGCTTGCAAAATAGAATAAACAACAATCAGATACAACAGGGATAAGGTAAAATGATGCACTTGTATCAATAAAGGAAAGCATTTGGACCATCATGCACATACATGTAATACATGTGAAACAAACTTGATGGATCAACAATACAATGATCTAGTGTTATTAATTAAGAAAACATGTAAGTGCACTAAACGAGCATGCATGTACACTAGTAGAAAGCAAGCAAAGTGCATAAGTGATACTAATACAAGCAAGCAAGCAAAGTGCTACTGATAGAAACAAGCAAGCAAAGTGGTACTGATAGAAACAAGCAAGCAATGAAGGAAAATGAAGAGAAGGAGGCAAGCACTATTGATACAAACCCTAATTAATAAGCAAGCAAGTAGATTCTTCTCCAAGTGCTACTGATACAAGCATGTACTGCTGATGGAAACCCTAATTAAACATGTATGCCAGCAAGCAACATGTATGCTAGCAAGCAAGCAACATGAACTAGTGAATTGGTGTCATGTACACATGCTTAGACAGTCTAACAACAAGCTAGACGAGTATATCATGAGGACCTTCAAAACAACAAGATGTTGCCACTGGTAAAGCATGAAACAACTATACTTGCAGCCGTACAAAAGCAGATGAAAAAACTATACTCAACTATTGATTATGCTGCCTCTACACACCAAAAATGGCTACAGACTAGATGACACAAGTTAAGACATTTTGACAATTGGAATCAACCTTGTATATTATAGCACCCAAAATTATCTAGCACCAATCTAGTATATATTAAAACTAGTCATACTGCCTTAACACACTAGGAATTCCAATACCACAATAAGTACTAAGCATTCTCGTGTTCACTGGAAAGAAGAACACAAGCTTCATGCACATATCATGAAAGAAGAACACTGCTAGAAACCCCAGTAGTGCTACTGATAGCAAAGTGCTACAAGCAATCAAGTACATGTTCATACTAACTCTAGTTCCAAGCAAGTAAATTTCATAATACAAGCAAGCAAGCATGGAAAGTGCTACTGATAGAAACAAGCATAGTGCTACTGATAGTAACAAGAAAACAAGGAAGGAAATTGAAGGGAAACAAACAAGAAAGTACTATTGATACAAACAAGCAAGCAAGTAGCTTCTTTTCCAAGTGCTGTTGGAAATCTAATTCACCATCTATGCTAGCTGAGTAATTGAACCATACACAAGCAAGTACTGATACAAGCACCATGAACTAGACATCATCCACTTCCTCATCCCCTAAAATCATCCACTTCCCCATCCATCCCCATCCCCTAAAATCATGAACCCTAAACCATGAAGCGGACCAAATGAACCACTAGGAGGTCCTAACCCTAACCCCATGAACCCTAACCCTGACCCCATGAACCCTAACCCTAACCCCATGAACCAGAGGGAGATCATCCCCATGCAACATTAAACATGAACCCTAACCCCAAGAACAAGGACTTACCGAACCACCAGGAGATCCTAACCCTAGAATATCCTAACCCATGAGGGGGATCTACCATAGGGGAGATGGATCGACCAGAGGGGAGGTGGATCCACCAGAGGAGGGGAGATGGATCAAGGGGAGAAGTACCTAGGGGGAGATGATGTTGACGATGCAGCGGTGGTCATCATCGATCGCGCCGTCGTCGATGTAGCCGTCGTCGTTGTTGATTTTGTCAATGTGGCCGCCGTCGTCGTCGATGTAGTCGATGTAGCCACCGCCGTCGTTGATGTAGTTGATGTAGCTGTCATCCTCGTCGATGTAGTCGATGTAGCCGCCGCCGTCGATGGAGGGAGGCGCACCGCGGCGCGGCGGGGCGGCGCAGTGGCGTGGCAGGGTGACACGGAGGAGGGGAGGGAGTGGGAGCGGGGCGGCACGAAGCAGAGAGGTGCGG